>NC_061513.1:210502768-210553051 GCF_022539505.1 Lolium rigidum | reverse complement strand
CGGTCCAGTTGTTGTTGATAGAAGATGGAAGGAGTCCAGCTAACGCAGGAACATGACCCAGATCCTTATCGACCTGCGCCAGGAGTCGGATCCATGGAGGCCCATGAAGTGTCCGGATCCATGACGACAAGTTAGATCTAGGTGAATTATTGATGTGCACGGCAATGTATATTCTGTAGTTAGACATCTTGTATTCTAGCTAGGACTCTCCGTAGAAACCCTAGATCCTGGCGCCTTTATAAGCTAGATCTCGAGAGCCCTAGAGGCACAACTACAACTCATTGTAACAACGCGAAAGCGCCCAGATAATTCCAGACAAGCAGCAGCAGGCCCTGCCTCCGAGCAGCGTGTGCCGAAGCTGGGTAAACCGCGTCCCATCGTCCCAATGGCTCTCCTCCCTATGGCCCTACTTCTCCCCCCTCCTTCGTGAGGATCCCTCCTCCGGGGTACCGTCGAATAGGCAACGACAGTTGGCGCCTACCGTGGGGCTAGCGGCGTATGGAGGCTAGAACTAGGAGGGTTCTACCTTCGGAGGCGTCTGCGACACCATCGCCGTGGGGCGTGTCTTTTATGCCGGCAGGCTAGGACCGACCCCGTCAAGCTCTCCATAATCCCGATCGGCGGGATACACATCTTCATCGGCGAGACCGTCGATTCCGACGAAAACGCATTGATAAGTAACGCAACTACGACCGATGTTGAGCAGGACGCAGCTGCGAAGATCCGATCTGAGATGCAGGAATTTCCTGAGAAAAAATCCGTCTTAGATCTGGAAAATTCACTAACATTGGTGATCTCCTTCTTTCTTAACCTAATAAATATAAAATACAAAGAGGAACGAAAGATAATCGATGGCAAATAAAATACAAAGAGGAACGAAAGATAATCGATGGCAGAGCGATGCCTATCTATGAGTTGGCAATACTTGGTTTTTCTAAACTGGGGTAGACACTTTGTTTGTTTTTAATCTATACTTGATAATAAATGAAGGATTGTTTCCTGTATACATCATGAGTTTTGCAGTTTAGCACCCCCCATTCTTAGAAATCAACTTGCGGTCCAATTTTTGTCCAACTGATGTCGTATGCCAAGAGATCAACACTCAAAACTTCTTGGAGCATGGGCAAGACAAAGTAATGGGGCCTAAGACTCTATTTTTCTAACAAGTTGCAACACAAATTCATTTGACGTAAAGCGTCACGACAACGACAATCCCGAACAACTACTACGGCAGGAAGAAGTGGGGAAGCCAGCGGGAAAAACCCTGAACAACTACTATGTAGATATCAAGGACCAATATTTATATTATGCAAATTAAAAGGGTTTTCTGAAAAACTATGGGGCTTTGGAAATAAGGATAGCCTAAAATTATTAATTATTTGCGAATGGGGTTTCTATTACTGGACAATCTTGTTGCCATAAAGATATTATATATCATCCGAACTAGGAGTGTGGCATTTTGTAGCTCGGGGTACATGTAGCCCTTTTTCAAAAATTATAAAATGACATTTTATAGTTTCAAAAAATTAGGAACAAAAATTCTATAGGTACATAATGATGGACTCAGTATTTTGGGCTATGCAAAATTCACAAATCCATGGATCTAAAAACATAAACAGTACAGATTTTGATACCTCCACCATTTGTCAGAATTTGTCATTTTTATGTAGCCTTTAATGTAACATATTTTATCCTAAAATTTTGCACAATGGTAGAGTACATCATTGACTACATTTAGATTTTTTTAAAACTTTAAATGTTGAATTGGAATTTTGTAAAAAAAAGAGATGTGTGGTTCGGGCTACACTTTGAGTTTTCCGCTCGAACCATATCTACCCCAGGTTATAGTAGGTTTGGCCGAACAATTTGCTAAAGTGTGCTATCCCTAAAATAAAAAAAATTGTTATTCAAATTACGAAAACTCATGTGCAAACGCGTGTTTTTTTCATAGAAGCTAAATTCAGTTACAGAAGTCTAGTACTCCTTCCGATTTAAAATAAATATCGGTGCTTTTGTTCAATTTAGTTTAAATTTAATCTAAAACTCCAACACTCATTATGGATTAGGGGGAGTAATATTTTTTCACAATTGATATGGTATTTTTAGCATAAAGAAACAATGTTCCGCAAGTCAACATAATGATACTCGACAAAAGAAGAAAAAAAAGATTATCATAGCATCCAACACGAAACTCTAATATTGTGATTATCGAGGTGAAGGTGCACCAATATGTCAACACGACATCGTGATAACTTCGTAATAAAAATAGCTGTGTGCATCTATTGATGCAGAGGCTGGGGTTTTCTCCCCGTATCGAAAAAAAACACGACATCATGGTGAGCACCAATCGTAGCAGCGGACGTAGTTGCAGACTTGCAATGCATGATTAATCATGTGGTGTGGAACCGGTTATGCAGTAAGACGTCGTGCTCCTCAGATTTGTGCATATCACTGCAGAAGAACAAAACACGCCCTAAATTCTCGAAGCATCCTTTTCGAAAAAAAAGAGTATCGATTTTTTTTTTTTTTTGAGGATGCTCTTCCGAAATAGCGGCTTTTGTTGTTGTTGCAACTACTAGTGAAGGCGTAAAGTAGCCAAAACGAACGTTATACTATAATATGCCTCGCTGTTGTTGAAACGTAATCGGAGAAATATAACCTTGCACGAGAGGGTAATATATAGTTATATACTCGTCGTTTTCACCCCCAGCAGCCCCGCCCCGCGCAGAGCCTGAAAAGAAAATCTCCGCCTGCGCAAACAGAACGCCGCATGAAATCGCCGCCTCCAATTCGAACCTCCGCGGCCCCGACCGGTCGATCCGCCGGCGGCGTGACCGACGAGGCGAGGGAGGCTCGGCTGCGTGCCAATTTTCTGGGAAGCTCCTGCGCGCGGCAGCGGTCATGCCGTTCCCCCGCAGGCGCGCGGCTCCTGCGGGCAGCGGGCGGCGGCAGGCGGGTAACCTCTCGTCTTAGTACGCATCAGAGAGTGTAATTAGCGAGTGTGATTAGTCCCACCTCGCCATTCCGGACGGAATCCGCGCGCTATAAAAGCGGCCCATTCGCGGATTGTCTCGCCGAGTCTGGTAGCACAGACCTGTAACTCCAGCTCCGGAGGGCGGAGTTGGCGAGGGGGTTAACCGGGCAAGGCCGTGCGTGGGCGAGCTTGCCGGCAACGGCGGGTTCGACGGCCGAGCTCGGGTCGCTGTGTTTGTGCGCTTGAGCCCCCATGGCCAGGCACCTGTAAAAGCACGGTAGACGCTATCCGGTGTTGAGCCAGCCTGTAGGCTCCGCCGTGGATGGGCATACAAAATGGCCACGGCCTAGCCCCTGAAGTTAGCGCTGCTCGTGCTGTGCCTCCCCTTAGCAGGGGTGTGCCTTGGGTTCGCGCGCACACTTCGACCCCTCTCGCCGGCTTTTTTGATTTTTAATTTACACAAGATTACGGTCCTATGAAGAGGCACGGCACACACATCTTGCTTATTTGTTTTGGGATTACCGGCAATGCTCTGAATCACCTCGCCATGTCGATATATGTATGTTCCTTCATAGAGGAAGCAAGTTTCAGTTCGTCTGTAGACTGTAGATCAAGGTGGCAACAATTGTTTTATTGCGTTCTGCAACCTCACTAGCTCTAGATACCAGATGCTGCTACTTTCTTCGTCCGACTGACATGGATGAATGACTCCCAGGAGCTTAATATCGCGGAGAGCAACCTGGGAAAATAGTAATGCCATTGTTTTTGATAACAACAAAAGAACAACATCCATGGTGTCATGCACTATTTCTGTATTTTTCGAAAATATTGGGCAGGTCTGTGTGCTGGGTAACTTTAGGAGGATCAGAATGGTGAAGGCCAGTTTCATCAAGCTTGGTGCAAACGAAATTGCTAAAGGAGGCGTCCAAGTGGTGCTGAGCTCTGACCGGCTAACTAATGAAGTATTGTAATTGGTTAAGCAAGGTATTATATAGCTTGACTACTTTGAATTGGTATATAATTTACACATGTATGGAATTGGAATGATGAGACTGTTAGGACTTGACTCTTTTCACAGCTAGGCTCAAATGGTATTATTCGGGCATTTCCATGACCGAGGTACAAACCCTGCATGATGGGATCTAAGTGATTCATTCTTCAAGTGTTTGTGAATTGGTCACTTGGTTGTTCCCCTTCCATTCTGCCATATATAGCAACACCTCCTTGCCTGCTTATGCTATGTATAGTTTACACATTGAATTAGATCTCACAATAGTCAGTGGCTTACGGTTTTTGTATAGTGAAAGGGAGCAAAGCATCCAGTCCTACTATGTTTTCCAACAAAGAAGCCTGTCAAAACGAAACCAATTTTCAGAGATTCCCTCGAAGAATAGCTATAAATTCAACAATTCTTAGCTTGCACAATTTTCTGTTGCTGAATTTGGTGTCTAATGCTGTGATAAACAGGCCAAGTCAAAGCTTGTGTACATATTCTATCGTAGTATACAGAAGTAAAAAATACTTCAACTACTTGTATTCACCTGTTGTCATTTCTTAGCTGCTCATAATACATTTGTGTTTTTCTTCTCTTAGTGGCAACTAAACGAAGGCCACTTTAATTTAGGCTAAATCTGTATGCTGGGAATGTGCCACTTGAAATATCTAAGGTGTTGGAATGTTTACATGCTGACCTGATTGTATGCACATTAATCCATGATGAAACATGTACGGCGCACACCATGCCGTTCTGCATCAATCAATGTTTTGTCAGCTCTAAAATGCTCAATTTGTTTCTTCTGCGTGAATCAGGATTCGTGGAGCTGATTTAGCGGCGTTTCCATTAATAGTTACAAGCGGCATGTATCAGCGCCAAGGGATGTGCCATCGACTAACCAAAGCAATTGAATCGGTAATTCGGTTTGGCATTTTCTCTGATCTTTTTGGCACTGCCATTTCACATGTGCATATGGGCTTGTGATAGTTTGCTCTTTAATATTTTCTCCTTGAGTATATCACTTCAGATTTCCTGCATCAGATTGTCCCTGAAAGCATGTCCACCATGCCATAGTAGGCTAATTATATTTTCACATACTTACTCCTGTAATTGTCTAAACTGTAGTATGTTTCTGGATTGATTTGTTATTCTAATTGTGGGGCCAGCATGTATTTGTGATATCTTTCATCTTTTCCGTAGGATGCCTATATGTGCTGAATGAGTAATTATTCTGCAAATTATGCATTATGGGCAGGGTTTGGATTTCCAAGTCACAACTGTAACAAACCATTATTGCTCAGAACCAGAAATCCTGGTTAGTACTGGAATTTGTTTCATTGATGAGATTACGCTATTTTGAGCCACGTTGTGGTTTGAGCCTTAAGTCTGAAGAAAAATGGGAAAATAAAGGAAGTACGACTTTTAGCTGCTAATGGAAACTCTCCTGTAAAGGCTCTTAAACCTAGTTGTAGGTGTGTATTCTTATACTATTTTGTTAGCACTGTTGCATAACACTGAACGTGTAAAATAGAGATAGGCCTTGTTGAACTGTGTAAATTTATCTTTGGATGCGGGAAGGAGGAATTTTAGAAAAGCATAAAGTGTTATTTGTGTTTTAGTTGCTTTCTTTCTGCGTGTTTTAATTGCTGGATGAGGGATTGATAGGCCGATGTTTCATATTTATTATTTAATTACCAAGCAGAGACGCAGAGTTTAAGCTTTGGTGTTTATCAAATCAGTGAAATTTATCAAGCTGGTTTCCTTTATAACAGAGGTTTGAAGATTTAGCTTACTTTTAGATGGATGCAAATTTATCATTTCATCGCCTGGAGGGATGTGTGCTTTGTTATCTGTCTCGGATATCCATAATAATGGATTATTGAAAATTGCTTATAGTCACAAGGCGGACAGGCAGTAGGCAGGCCTTGGGGGAACCAGAAACTTAATCGGTCACAGTGACATTTAGGAAAGTACTAATAGTCGCGTAGGGTGGTTATCCTTAGGTCCCATGAACTACCGTTAGGTTTCTGGTCCTGAAGTATCGAGGATAACTATCCATGGTGACTTTGGGTTTGCACACCAGCTCCCAATTACCCCAACACTGGCCTCCAGTGACTTTGTCGCAAGCCGCCCAGAGTGAGGCTCTTCTTATGCTATCAGTTTTTGCGAGTACTTCAATTGGAACCTCAAGCGTTGTGATGAAGTAGATAACCACACTTGTGAGCACCGCCTTGACAAGGTTGTACAACCGACCATAGTGACATGCTTCCCTAGTGATGCTTCCCTAGTGAAGGAATGAGCTTGGTGGCTACCTTGTCCCCCAAGAGTTGAAAATGGATACTTTTCATACAGGTCACCTACAAGGTTAGCCCAAAGTATCTCATAGGGAACTTGGCGCGAGTACTCGGGAAGGCTTCTAGAATATTGTCAAGATGAATATCTTCACAACTAATTGGAGCTACTTTCCTTTTTTTTTTTTTGCACAATTGGTAAAAGCCTAGCGGCATTGCCAAAATTTTCCAAGTTTGCGGCTAAGAAGTTGATGCATCCTTGTTGGGAGTCACAAAGATAGCGGCGTCCTCAGCAAAAAAGAGTTGTGCAGATTGTTGGAGCTCTTCCCCGAAGTCTATGTAGGCGGCCTTGTTTGGTAACTTTTGCGGAGTATGGGGTGCAATGGATCAGTGGTGTTCTTGTGTTGAAGCCCACATTGCTTGAGCGGGTGCTCAGTGCGCATGTTACAACTTTTTTTTCTTGTATAATCTACGGTGTTTTCCGTTTCCCTACTTTTATGAAATTAAGCATAACTCGTGTTGTTGAGAGTCAAAACAATTTCAAATGGCGGTGAATCTAGAAACCCTAGCTCTGCTCTCCCATGGCGTCTTCATTGCGATCATTTCTTTGTACTATTCATTCATCTGACCATCCGTGGGAAGAAGTTGGGCTTATTTGATTGAAAGGAATCTCATAGGAATTATGTAGGATTATCATTCTTAGGAATTTTTCATATGTGCTTCGTTTGATTCGTAGGATTGAAATTCTTAGAAATACAAATGATTTTTTCTTCTATAGGATTGCATTGCTCTATGCTGTGCAGGAAAACTTACATCTACTCAGACCTTATGTTACAATTTCTTTGATTTTCCTATGAATCAAATGCTACATGCAAGAAGTTCCTGTAAGTTCTAAATCCTATAGGATTAGACTGAACATAAAATTTTAATCTTGCGGTTTTCTATCTCTATGTTTTAGGGATCATTTGAATCAAAGACGCACAAGTTGCAGCATCTCCAGTCCAATATTGCAATCAGCGTAACCGACGCAGCAGCACCTACCCCATCAAGTAGCCCTCGGATCAAGTAAACTAATTAATCTGTGAGGAGAACCCTGCGGTGCCCATCTCTGGCTTCACCCGGATCGCACGACAGGAAACGGCCGCGCGCGGCGGGCGAACCTGTCCAGTGTGTCCAGGTGCAGGCACCCCATTTCATTCCATGGACAGAGTCAGAGGCGCAGAGCTAGTGGAGGCGAAGATATACTAGTAGCAGAGCTTGACGACGACTATGGCCCGGCCGCCCGTGCGTGCGGTGCGGTGAACCTGCCCAACGGCAGCCCGTGCGATGGATAGATGCCTTCCCCCTTCTTCCCTTTTCTGAAACTCAACGCCTTTCTCCTTTTTTTCTACTGACAGGATAGAGCGCTGCACCGTGCGAATGTGCGATGTCGCTGACCGCTGCCGGTCACTTTTGTCGAATCGCGCGTGTAAATCTACCTCGATAGATCTTCAGCTTGGCAGTCAGCTGTAATCGGGAAACTCTGGCGATCCGCGTCAGCTGCTGCGAGTGCCGGGAACGCTCCGTCTCCTGCTAAACTATGCAGTCTATGCTCGGCCGATTTGGGCATTTGGCACGTGTTCCTGTCTGAGTACAAATTAGCTATTCTTCTGATTAACATATGGAGCTACATCAAGACAAATCGACAGCCTCGCCGTTGTCTCTCATCTTATTAATCATGTGTCATCAATCATGCATTACACGTACCATAAGATACAAAAACTGATCG
Organism: Lolium rigidum; assembly: GCF_022539505.1. NCBI lineage: Eukaryota > Viridiplantae > Streptophyta > Magnoliopsida > Poales > Poaceae > Lolium > Lolium rigidum. Next base: position 210,545,024 of record NC_061513.1, on the reverse strand, counting down.
ACCACAACGCCGGCCGGTTGGTGTTATCTCATATTGATCAAATCTATTAATCTACTGTTTATTTGTAGGCCACCATGCATGTTTAGGCAAGTTAGCTGTGTGGTTGAACTGCCACGTTAACACACAGAACCCGCTAGTGTTGTGTTCTGCTGTCCGCAAGTGACATCCATGATTGCCTTCATCATCCACTTCATAGACCATCTTCATTAGTGGGTTCGTCCTACTTAAGCTGAAAATTTGATGGGTCCACCACCCACCTGTGTAGGAGTAGTAGGTGCTTTTACCCTACTGAAGGACAAGTGAAAAATTGACGGGTCCTACTTACGTCATTAACCATTTTGAAAGACCACTGGAAAGTTTTTAGGTATGCATTTGATGATTTCAAAGGAACGAGCCATGCGGTTGCTGGGGCGGGCCCACTTCAATTCAAAGGGTATTCAAGTGAATACCCAAAACTTTTGGCAAAAAACTAGGTATATATATAGCATATACAAATGTATAAATGAGAAAACAGAGAAAATAGAAGGGGACTAAGTCGCACGAGCAAGCCCGCCTGGATGTCTCAGGAGTCCCGTCCAACCTCCCTACCGAGGCCCATCTAGCAAAGTAGCCCAACTACTGACCGCGTCGCTTGGTTCGCTCTGACGACAGACAATGTTTGTGTCGCTCTTCCCGAATCCCAATCGCCAAGCGCCCAAGCCCCCAATTCCTGAAATCCCTAAACCAGCAACACTGCAGGCGGCGCACGGCGGCTGGCGTCAACACAGCAGGCTGCAGCACTTGTCCCAGCGATTGTCGTCTCCTCCTAACTGCTCCTGCCTTCCGTAATTTCCTTCTCCTGGGCTGCTACTACTGTCTACTGCTTATCAGAATAGTTCTAATCGTTGAGATTGAGCTTCATTAGAAATTCAGAAAAAAATCAGATAGAACATTCGAAATTCATAAGACTTAATGTTACTTTTGTTTTCGTTTTTCAGCTGAAGTAGTATGGAGAGAAAGAGTGGTGATCTCGTTGTTGATTTGAAGGCTTTCGTGGATTTATTCTTGCGAGTCAAAGATGAGGACATAATTACTAGTTTGCAAGCTATCAAGCAACGAAAAGTTATCCTCTAATTTGTAAGATCTCGAATCATTTTGCTATTTTGTGTCCTCTAAATATTTTAGATGTTGCCCTTTGATATGTTGAACAATTGGTAATTATATATGTCCAACAATTTCAAGTTATGATCTGTTCTATGAAACTATAATATTATGTTCAAACCGTGTTATAGCTTCTATATACTCCAATAGTAATAAGTAACAAAGGCCAAAGAAAGGTTTTAGGCTAAAAAATTTGCACACTTCGAAATTTTGAATACACAACCTGAAAATCCTGGGCCCGCCCCTGGCTGCTATGCATAGAATTTCTATTCCGAAGGACGTGGAGCCTATAGTAGATACTCTGAAGCGTGTCCACCCTCGAATGATGAAGTATGTGATAGTCCTGCAAAGCAACCAAACGACATGTATTCCAATTTCTCGTGATTTCGATTCTTGCAGGATTCAATATGCATGAAATGCTTTTCCAACATTTTTTTCCTATCATGTGAACCGGAGAGACCATTCGTCATTTATCTATCACGTGGTTTCGGTATTAACTATGGAGAGCTACATACTGACAAATCGACAGCCTCGCCGTCGTCTCTAATCTTCTTCTTAATCATGTGTCATCAATCATGCATTACACGTACCATAAAGTACAAAACTGGTCGACGACAACGCCGGCCGGTTGGTGTTATCGCTATAACCCAATTATTAATCTACTGTTTTGTAGCCCACCAAGCATGTTACTAGGCACTTAGCTGTGCGGTTGAACTGCCACGTACGTAACACAGAACTAGCTAGTCTTTTCTTCAGCTGTCCGCAAGTGACATGAAGCCTTCATCCACTTCATAGACCATCCTCATTAGTGGGTTCATCCTACTTAAGCTGAAAATTTGATGGGTCCACTACCCACCTGTGTAGGAATAGTACTCCCTCTGTCTTTAAATAAGTGTAACATGTCTTAAGTTAAACCATATTAATTTTGACTAACTCCTTAGAAACAATTAGCAATATTTATGATAATCAATTAGTATTGCTAGCTTCATCTTGACGTGTAGTTCAATAATATGACAATTTGATGTCACATATGCTGATTTTTTGTGTGTAGAAGTGTCGTCAAATTTGAAAATATTTGACTTCCAAAAGAGGAAAATATATACTTATTCACGGAGGGAGGGAGTACTAGGTAGTAATAGCTGCTTTTACCCTACTTAAGGATAAGTGAAAATTTGACGGTCATACTTATGTTATTAACCATTTTGAAAGATTATCAAAAAGTTTAGGTATGCACTTGATGATTTCAAAGAAATTCCTATTCTGAAGGACGTGGAACCAATAGTAGATACTCAGAAGCGTGTCCATCCTCGAATGAAGAATATGATAGTCCTGCAATGCAACCAAACGACATGTATTCAAACTTCTCATGTTTTCGATTCTTGCATGCTTCAATATGCTTATATGCATGATAAGCTTTTCCAACATTTTTTCCCTATCCTGTGCTTTGGAAATCATGTGAACCGGAGAGACCATTGGTCCTTTATCTATCATGTGGTCTCGGGAGTATTAGTTAGGGTTCTTTGATTCAAAGGGTTTTTATAGGAGTTTTGGAGTATTCGAAGCCTTATAATTTTTTCTTATGGTGATTGTTCGATTTTCCCATAAGAAATCATTTACGTTATATTCCATAAAAAACTTAACATCCAATCACGCCTCTTGTAAAAATCATGTAATCATAGAAACTTTGAAACATAAGAACCATTCAAATGAGCATGACATATCAATCCCTTGTATTTCGAACCCAATGAATCAAATAGAGGGCCCCCCCTGCCGAGACTTGGACATGTTTGAGATCATTGTAATATCGAAGGAAAGCGCTGAGCATCCCCAGGAATCAAACTGCCGATCCCCCGTGTTGCCAGCAGCGCACGATTAGGATCATGAGATCGGGGTCAACGTTCCGGCATGGAAAATAAATAAAAAACACATCTATCAAAGAAAAAAAATTCTATCCTCCTCTGACCCGCACAAATGAACTTGCATCACCTCGGCGATGTAGACTCCTACTTGCATTACCGCCGACTGCACCGGTAGAATCGTTGCCCGCTCCGGTAGCACCGCCACCCGCGCCAGCAGCACCACGGCCACTCGCATGCAGCACCGACGGCCCATGGTAGCACCTCCACCGGCTTCGTCGGCTTCCTTGCAGCATGGCGGCGCCTTGTTTGTAGCAACTACCGCTGGCGTTTGCAGCAACTGGTAGCGCCGATTGTAGCAATATCTATGGTCTCTTGTAGCAAATCACCGCCCTTGTAGGAGCAGTGATGGATCCCAAGTGCAGGACATCAATTGTAGTACTTTTTAATAAGAAAGGTTGTCGAACTCGCGAGGAGCTGAAGGTATTGGTTAGCAAAATCGACAAGAAAGCAATAATAATAAAGTAGCAGTTTTGGTGTCTTTGGATGTATAGTTTGCAATAAAAATAAAATGCAGAAAGTAAATAGCAAATAAGTAAATGCTCTCGACGAGAGAAAAGCCCAATCCTCTATGTAACGAGAGGACAAGCTCAAGTGTGTATGCTTATATGATACTAAATTTCTCGAGGGCGGCATGAATTCACTAGCATCTGAGTTCTAAACAACATGGTAAATATTTTTTCAAGCTTTATTCAGTTAGGGGCGGAGCCTAAGTTAGGTGCAGTCATAGATATGTGCAAACTCACCCCTTATGATGGGTCCTAGATCCATTTTCATGAGCAAGTATAGGAATCATTAAGACATAAATGTCCCACTATAGCAATAAGATCATTGGTCCCTGACATAAACCCCTCTAATGCAACCCATAGTATTGGAAGACGGTTTATACCAGTCCATCCCTTTTAACACTTATGCATTACATTAAAGTGCAACCCTATGAGCCCATATAGGTGAAGTAATATGCAGTCACCATTCGCTTAAAACCATCATATTACAATATAAAAGATATAAATTTGACCAAATACTCATTGCACATCATATAGAATCATAACCAGATCATCCTATGCCCTCATGAACGTGGCGAACTACTCACAAGTGTCAAACATGATATGGACCAGAGACATAATGATTACAACACAATCTGAATATATAATATCCCCACAAAATAATGACAAAGTACCAATCACGAACATGCAATAGCACTAAAAACAATATCCGGGATTCAATTCAACACAAACTATGAGAGGAGTGACGTCGATCTCGTAGATGGAGATGGTGGTGATGATGATGCTGATGGACATGTTGATGGAGATGCCTCCTCCCAAGCCAAGGAGGAGTGGGGATGTCGATGGCGTCGATTTCCCCTTCACCGGAGGCACCGGTGCAGCGTAATCTGCCCTCTACCGGAGTAGGAGAGAACTTTCGTCTCGGCGGCTGCCTCAATAAATCTCGGGAAAAATATGGCTTAGGTTTTTGGGCGAAATGGAGCTTCTGGTATAAACGGGGGCCGAGACGATGCCCGAGGAGCAAACGACCTCGGGTGGCACGTCCTACATGTTTGGGTCCGTTTGGCCCTCGTGTCTCCCCTCGCCTACTTCTTTCGCTCACGGTCCTTCTCTGAGTGAAAAACTGATCAGGTATTTTTCATCAATTTTTAGCGATCCAAAAAGTCCTGAAATAAATAAAATACGAAAAAGGAGTTTTCTGCATCCTAGGAATTAAATACCAACGGACAATACTTTGTAGAAAAGTCCGAAAATCGACTAAGAATGCATAGATAATGATGTATGATAGCAAATAACATTGAAAACTAATCATATATGTAGCAATAATGATGATGCAAAATTGACGTATCAAGCAGCATCGCCTCCCTCTATAGAAGCCGCCGCCAATTGTAGTGGACGCCGACACCCTGTGCAGCAGCCGCCACCCTCTGCAGTAGCCGACGCAGCCTATTGTAGCGGATGTCGAAGCCCTGTGCAGCCACCGCTGCCCTCTGTAGCAGTCGTCGCAGCCTATTGTAGCGGATGCCGACGCCATGTGTAGCAACGCTGTCGCTACATGTAGCAAACGTCGACACCCTTTGTAGCATGCGTCAACACTGCTTGCAGCATCGGCTCATGTTCATCGCAGCTCCAGCAAATGCCGACGGTCGTGAAATCACGCAGGGAAACTCCTTTGTCGCCCCATCCATCACCGATGACGTGGCCCCACTCCTCCGGCGTCTATGGTGCCCTCAACCTCGCTGCCTGCATAGGCGTCGCCGCATCACTCTAGGAGACAATGATGAGCTCAAGCTCGTAGAGACGGATCTTGGCAAAAGGAGATGTCGGGGTTTGGGCCAGCGACACGTGGTGGTGCCTGTGGCGCGTGGTTGGAATTCGGGCCGAGCTCTCCGCCGGGATCTAGGCTATCGGCAGGCGCACGATGCGTGCATGGATGAAGGGGTGCGCGGGGGAGGATGCCGAGGGGAGACTGTTCATGGAGGAAGAAGCTGGGAATGAAAGGGACCCACTCTCTCGCTCACATTTTTCCACAAGGAAGGACGTGTGGCGCGCTGGCGACCCGGAGGACGCAACGTGATGGATAGTCCAAGAGAATATAAGCGTTTTCTAATAATAAAGCATATTAGGATATATGTATGTACGGGTTTGTGCTAGACTACGACTCGATCTAGCTTAGCTTCTTGTACTCCAGATAATTCTAGGTGACAAAGCATAGTCCAAAAAGAGCGTCCGAACGCCGACCCCTTTTCCTAGAGGAAAACAAAATCATATGTGGATTTCTACTCTAACATGACTCGTACACCTGAATAGAGCTATCGAATATTGCACATCTAATTTCATTGTGACATATGATAATGGACAGGATATGTACACACGCTGCATGCCTGCATCTAAGTTTATGTTTACATCTGTATTATGCTTAAAATTTATATGGAATACATCGGTTCTGTGTTGACGCCTTGGCAAGTCTTTGCCTCCTCCATCGATCCTACTCCGACTTCACCAAAGAAAAATAGTTTATCTTTTCTGAAAGAAAAGCAAAATATTTTCTTAATTTATTAAGTAGAAGAAAGAGTTTGAATGCTTAGGTTACAAGACACCCACACCAAATAAAACCTACTCTCCCGGCATTAAGTGACCCTGCCCTGAACCCAAGATGTAGCCTTCACTTTGATTTTAGAGAAAACAATGGTTGGCAAGGCACTTTTTCCTTTGAAGATCCTCACCTTCCTCTCATTCCATATCTCCCATGAAAGAAGCATAAGCATCGAAGGCGTTCCTTTCCTTCTTTCGGCGTTTGTAAGGGCCACATTACTCCACCAAGATAGCACATCATAAAAAGCTTCCCAAGCCGATGGGTCCTAGTTTTTTTTTCTCGATATGGGAACATAGCCCCAGTCACTGCATCGATAGATGCACACAACTATTTATTTATTAAAAAGTAACGAGTATAGTAATATTTGAAGTTTACACTCACGGATCAAACAAGGCCGATACATGAATCAACCAAAGAAAGACTAGACACATAAACATGCTATCCATGGTCTATCCTATTAATGTGATGTCACCCAATAGTCTGGAAATAGAAGTCATGTGGTTGCATCCGGGAGGAGAAAGACCCATAGTTGGATAAAGTGCGTAGTCCGACGAATAACCTGCAAAAAAAGTTAGTTCCCTTCTGTTTGTTAAAAATAATATCATTTCGGCGTCTCCAAGTAGACCAACACAGAGCGGAAACTCCAATACGAATTTTGTCTTTATGTTCCTTTCGCACCCCATTTAACCACTTGTCAAACATATTAATAATATTAGACGGTGGCAGTATGTTGTATGCAAAATAGACCGGGTGCCATACTATTTTAGCAAAATGACATGCACGAAACAAATGTTGAATGGTTTCACCAGAGTCACAAAAACAACACTTTTGACATCCATTTCACTTACGCTTAGCCAACTTGTCGTTAGTTAGAAGCACCTTGTTGTTTAGAAACCGCATAATTTTCTTTTATTTTCAAGGGGATTTTCATCTTCCATAGATATATTTACCTGAGGGCATTTTCATCTTCCATAGATATTTACGCTTAGCCGATGGGTCCAAGTGAGGGAGACCCAGTCAATCCTTTGCCATGGTCCAAATATGGGTGAAGAAGTGTCACCGCGACGACAAAGGGGGCAATCCCTCCCGTTTGGCCAACCCTTTCTATGGATGCGGTCCGCCGTCCAAACTCGAATTTTAAAACTCAGGGAACATGTTTAGTTTGTGAGCACATTGTGCGTGCATTATATGCTCCCATATGCTCCCCGAATCATGCTGCAGGAATCAGCTTATGCAAGAAAGACGACATATGCCTCCCTAGCTAATCCACCCATTATGGAACGGGTGCCAACGCATCCGGCGAAAGGGTGAGCGAAAGTCCCAAGCTTTTACACGAGGATGCCGGCGATCCCCGCTGTCGACCGGAGGCCGAGAGGGCACCTCCACTGCCTACCCAGGACCTCGACACACGTCCCCCAATGGAAATGGACAGGATTAGCTCTTCCCACTAGCCACGCTCAGTTGGTGTTGGTGTTGGAGCAGCTAGCGCTTGCTAAACCATTTTTGAATCGGCCCGCGTATCTCCTACCATATCTAGCCCCATCCTTAAACTAGTATAGACTTCTTACGTGGGCACGTAAGCGCGGAGACCCGGACAGAGAAGCAACCATTACAGGATTGTTAATTCGCGCTAACCAGAAAAGAGATCGGGGAAGAAGATACGATGCTGCTACCTGACGGCCGGGCGGATAATAAAGCCGGAGAAACGGACCATCAATTTGGTTGTGCGGCAACGCTACGCATGCTGACCGATGGATCGGTGGTTAACAATGTCTGTTAATTAGGGGAGCTAGCTAGAATATTGGCAAAGCCGTTTCGGCCTTTTCCGGGGTAAATCGTGCTTTTACCGACACGTCGGTTTAGAATTGTATTTCCCCGACCGGCAGTGGCCTATCGTCACCTGGAGCTCGATCGCCCAGTCAGCGCCCCACTAGCGCGTGGTTTATGGAGTAATCTACTTTGTGACCTTGACCTTGGAATTTCTAACTAGGAACGGCCACCTAGTGGAGAGTACACAAGGGCATGATCCAGTGGAAATAGTACTGCGCTCATGCAACAAATATCACATGGTTGCACCTTTTTTTTGCGTGGAAATAGAAGTTATCTCGTGTAGGTGTAGTATCATGTTTTAGGCCGGTCTCTACATCAATACCACCATAATGAGAAGGGAGTAGTTCACATCTAAACTATGAGTTTATTGCAGTAGCTTATTCTATTTCTCTTTTGTTATATCATTGTATTAGCACCACATAAGCTGCTCAATAGGATTATGGTCATCTTTGTAACCTCTTTGTGGTGGATATCTTTTCGATGAGCTGATATTTGAGATTGGAATCCTCTTTTATGTGAGATGTATAAGTAGATGCATATTATATACCCCTTCTTAAGTACTGGTTTTGATCCAACTTGTATGAGAGAAGGTTTGTGGGAAACATGTGTGTTAGATGTTGTAACATGGGAGCAGCGATTGAATAGTGACAAAAAATTCCATATCTACTTTGGTTTTTTACCTTTTTTTTGTTGCCTCACTAGGGATTAAGTAGATACATGTGCTATAGTGTCATCTAGTGACATCCTAGGTGGTCTTGTTAAATCAAGGTACTACCTCCGATCCATATTAGTTGCAACTAATATAGATGTATTTAGACATATTTTAGTTATAGATACATCCATACTAGTGTCAAATAATATGAATCGGAGGGCCTAGTATATTTGAGATCCAAATATTATGTCAAAGTTCTTGAAGATATACTTTGCTAATTCTTAAATACCAGATTGCTTGGAGAAGTATAAGAGAGATGTGTTGCATCATCTCTATGTTAGGACGTAATGCCCGTACAAATACTTAGTTCACAATATGAGATTCCACCAATATAATATAACTTATGGATTGTTTAAGTCCATTACACGTTTATGAGAGATTATACACGTGAAACCATGAACCTTAGTCTAAATCAGAAGAAACACCAAGCCAACACTTTTATCAACCTCTACAATTTCAGCACTTATTAATTTCGTCCAAAAATACTTTTACCTTTAGCAAATCCAAAAATACCTTTAGTTTATTGTTTTACTTTTATTGCCTAGTATAGACTGTTTTCATTTTATTTATTTACTATACTTTTCATATTACTTACACGAAATCTTGTGCTTGACAACCACACGGTGGAGTTGGGGACACAAGGATTTTTTTGTAGATTGGTTGAAGAGGAGAAGCGGAGTAATTCTTCGCCAATTCTGCATGAGTTCGATAAAAACGCTCGAGTCACCTTTACGGGAAAAGACGCTTGGTACAACACTCTGCACTTGGAGTCCCATTGTGTTGGTACACACGAAGTTGTTGCCATCAGTGGAACAGAGGTAATGCCACCATATGAGAAGAAAGTTCCCTTTGACCCCCCTTTGCCGAGCTCCCCCTTTGATTATTGTTGTACCGTAATGTCACACCCACATTCATAGTTGTAACGACCCAATAACCCGTAACATTAGATTTTTCTCCGTTGCTTGTTTTCCCACGGCGTTCTGAGTTCATCATCATGCATATCCCCATGATTTTTTCAAATAAAAAATATTTTTCCTTCTTATTCTCATATGGTTTTATGAAAAAACCCTTGTGTCTTTTCTTTTCTACAAAAACCCCAAATAAAGATATTTGGAAAACCTTGCAAATTTTTTTGTTTGACGACTTGTTCTTCTTTCCGCTTTCTCTCATCACTTGTGATGTTCACTCTTTGCTTATCCCTAAACACATCCTTTCTCTTACCGTACCCAACCAAAATCTAAGAGCATCTTCAGTCGCGTCCCCTAAAGAAATTTGGGGCGCGCCGGACCAAAAAACGGTTCCAGCCGCGTCCCCTGATCGTCCCAAACGTATCTATAATTTCTTATGTTCCATGCTTATTTTATGACAATACTGTAATGTCCCAGGTTTAGAGACGATCCAGGGGTAGATTTTAGAAAGGGATGTGCATTGCATCATAAATTCCGGGGAAATTTCGCGCTTTTAAAACAAAACTGCATCGGAGGGGGACAGGTTTCTCTCTCGACATCTTACATGGTTAGGGTTTCGAGAGTGCGACAAACTTGTTCCTACTCAACTAAATTAGGGTTTTGAGAAGAGAGAAGAGATATTGCATCACAATCTTAAGTTGTATGATTGAATTCAAAATTAAGTTGTATGATTGAATTCAACTCCAAAGTTGAATTTGAATTTCAAATTCAAACAATAAATAAATAACCATAATTCAATTATGAGAAAATTAATCAAGTCAAATGTAAATATTACACATTATGAACAATACAAATAAGAAGACAAGCTCATTAGAGAAAACCTTGAGCTTTATTGATTAACACACATTATACAATGTCTTTACATTATTCACAAATGAAATAAAGGAATATTACAACATATTACAAGAATTGGAAAAAAATAGAAAAAGAAAAGAAAAGGAAATTACAATTCAATGATCTATCCTAACACTACAAGCTAAACTTCATTTAGTCTTGTACTAGATGATCTTCATGATCATTGGATCATTACTTTGATCCCTGCACATAATCACAACAAATAGAAGTTATGCCAAGGTTAGAAATCAAATGAAATGGGAGAGGATATGACCAAAGCTGCCGAGCTGGTCCACTCTCAGCCTAGACACAAGCCAGATACCAAGCATGTGCACACACACACAGCCAGACTGCTCACCAAGCAGTGTGCATGCAGCACAACACACACACACACAGCTCTGTGTGTCACCAAGAGAGGCCAGGCCTTGCTGTCGACCAAGAGAGCAAAGCAGAGATGGTATAAAACCTTTTCCACCGCCAAACCCTAGCTGTTCATCGACAGCAGCTTCACTGGGTAAGTCACCAAGAACACAAGAACACTAGAACACAAGAACAGCTACTGCTGTTCAATATATTCCACAGTCACCAGAAATAATCCAAGCATCAAGCTTACAAGGAGGAGCGAGGGCAAGCTCATAATCCAACCGGAAGAAATCCTCTACACCAACACCCATTTCTAGGAGCTCGGAGTGAGGTATACCAATAAATCATGAGCAAGCAAGGTTTTGCTCATATAAATCCATCATATGCACAAGTCACAGAAGCAAAGTGGGTAGAAACCCTATATGTGAGTCATCATATGGCTACTAGCCAAATTGGTGCAAGTAAACAAGAGGAAAACCAATAGGAAGGCACCCTGGGAACATTGGCTATGTCAAACTAGTGACATAATCAAAGACATCCAACAAGGGATGATCCTATCTAGCTAGCCAGATTCACTTAGCACCTATGGCCACTACACCATCAGACAGATAGACTATCAAGTGTCTATTCATGTTTGTCAACATCAAAAGCATCTGGCAACCCAATATAGTCAGGCCAGAGAGCAGTTGTCCATTCAACTCAAGCCAACAAGTGTGGGAGCTTCCTGAACAGCCAGGAATGGCTGTTGAGGCCACCTCTACCACTTAAGCAAGCAAACCACCAAGCCAGCACAAGAACCACACATCATTATCCATTTAGGATTCAGTAGAGGGCTAGGGTACACAACTGAGTGTTGGCATCCATCTAGCCCTAACACATTTAATAGGATGATCACAACTGCAAAGCAGCTCACATCACTTATCCACTTCAGTAAAATTCAGGCAATACAGATAAGTGAACAACACAAATAAATCAAAGCACCAGGGCTTTGCTGATGATTCAATGGATCATTGCAAGCAACAGACTACTTGCTAAGTAAGCACCAGCACACACCAGGACCAGCCTGTGTGATACACATACATCACAGATTAAACAGAAGTGAAACACTGAAGCTACACAACATCTTTCACAAGCAACTGGTGATCATATGATCATCAGAAGCTTGCTAGAGCATGCCAGGGCATGCTAGGGCATCACTGACATCAACACATGAATCATATAAATTAAACAGCCACAGTTAAGCAATAATTGAATCACAGATAATTATATAAATCATTTTTATGATTGTATCCAGAAGCATATCATCAAGGGATTGATGTATATGGACCACAATTAAGCAAGGCTGAGCCTACCATGAGCCAACAATCTCTAATCATCAACCAAGCAGCACTGGTACTTGCTAAACAGCAAGAATCACTCACAGCAGTAAGCCAGGGAAGCATACATGAACACACATGAGTGACTGGCAAGCATAATAACATGAACAAAAGCACAGAGCAAGAATCTAGCAAGAATGGCAAGCACTGGCATGGCCAGGGCAACAATGGCCAAGGCCAGTAGAGGCAGTAGCATGAACAGCATGAGTAGCACAGCAACAACAGCAGCACGGCAGTAGGGCTAGCACAACGGCTAGCACAACAAACCAAGCGGCGTAGCAGCAGCACAGCAGCACAGCAGCACGAGCAGAACAGCAGCAGCATCACGGCATGGCCGCACCTCTACGAGGCACGGCAAGCCAGTGACCAAGCTAGACGGAGAAGAGGAAGGGAAGGAGTAGAATAGGCAAAGGAGAGAGAGCAGGAGGTGGCGCACATACCGGGGCAAGCAGACGAGCAGATGCGGCCATGGCGGCCACGGCGGCGCGCGCCGAGTGCTCGGTAGCACCTGGCCAGGCCAGGCCATGCGCCGACAAGCGCCGCAGCGCCCCACACCACCGTGGCGAGGCCCACGGCGGCGCCATCGCGCCTGGAACCCTTGGAGCAGCGGGATCGCCACGATTCCGTAACCCTAGCCGCCGCGAGGGAGATCGGAGACGAGCTGGAGCAGCATCCGCTCCAGATCGACGCGGATGAGGAGGACCGCCGTCGTGCGGCGCGTCGAATGCGCCCCACGGCGAAGGCTAAGTCCGGCTGAGCTCGCCGGAATCGAGCGGCGACGGCGATGGCGAAACAAATCGCCAGAGAGGGGATTAGGGTTAGGGTTCGGTCGCGCACGAGAGGGAGAGGGAGAGAGTGAGTGGGTTGGGCCGGACCAGGTGGGTCGGCCAACCTAACCCGTTGGGCCACCTGACAGGTGGGGCCCAAGGGCAATTTGGTCTTTTCATAAATCCATTAAAACCAGAAACTTTGAAAATCAATAGTAAATGTTTAATAGCTCTAAAAAAATAATTAAAAATATGAAAACTAATCAGCATAAAATTCTCTATTTAAATAAAATACCAAAGAGAATTTTTGAAGACAATTAAGAATAAATCTTAATTTGATGATTTAAATAGTAACTTAAATCACACATATTATTTTCAATAATGAAAATAAGCCCATTATTGCATTTGGACTTTAAAAACACCTTGACAACATTTCAAGGTTGTATTTTACTTTAATAAAGTATCCTCAAATAATTCTTAGTAACAACCTCTTACATGAAATAATAACGACATCGGAAGGGGGGGAAACAAACCCTAAAACTGGAATCATGCATAATTGCTTCTTTAACCATTGCCCTTATCGGACAATGATGCTATTTTTCAGAACCAGAGGACAAGGGTCAGTCCACACCATCCAACTGCAGAACTTTGCAGTGTTCAGGCAAGTTCATCACTTGCTCATGTCATTTGTGTATCTTTATCAAATTACTTGCAAAGTACTATGATTATCACTATTGCATAAAAACCAAAACCACTATTTTCATAACTATGAATATGACTATATGGTTGGCAATGGAACCATGGATTGTGTTGATATGGTGGAGGTTCCATTGCAAGGGTTTATATCCATCTAGGATTAAACAACAAATGTCGTCCGGTGATTCTTGTGCCGTAATACCCGTGTTAACCATAAGATCCGGAGTGGGACGGAGTAGTCAAAAGTGTTTCCACCTCTCGTTCATCAACGGATGCGCTTTACCGTAGACACTTGTATCTGTCAGGGCAAGCGGTAGGCTAGGGAAGCCTTAAGTCCCCACGGCATAGTCCGTAGACACTTGTCGCTCGAAGAACAAGCGGTAGGCTGGGGAAGCCTTAAGTCCCCACGGTATTGCGGTCTATGATGGGTTGCAGCTACCGGCGAAGGAGTTTGGTTAACAAGTCCCAAACTGTTGTTGTGGTCGGGGTCCACCCGTGAGTGGGAATAATGGGACCGACGAGGACCCAGGGTCGGGGTATGCAACAAAGGGTGGGTGTTCGAGGTAGCGGAGGAACATGATTGGCTAGACCTTATACTGGGCCTCACACCGAAGGAAGTGTGGATGGGAAAGCTGCCCGGTTGGCACCAAGGTTAAGATCTCTTATGGGTAAAGCAACACACCTCTGCGAGTGTAAAGAAGCGTGACCTGTCACTCCACGTTCCGGGATATGGAACTACGAACGCGGCCGGAAAGGAGCTCCATGAAGTTCTAGTAAACCGGTGAAGGCTGACGGACATAGCTCTTTGAAATAAAAGCAATCTCTTGAAGAAATGTTTATCAAAACCTGCATTGGTATTAGACTTTCTGGTCTAATATCGTAGTTAGTGCATTAAACACCTCTTCTCTATAATGAACTTGTTGAGTACGCTCGTACTCATCCCACTCTTAAATCCCTTGCTTAGATTGTCTGAATCGTACGGGAGGAGGACTACGACAACCCCGAAGGAGCCGAGATCACCGGCTATGAAGAACCGGACCTCTCGGGGAGGTATTGAAGGCGTAGACTATCTCATAGTCTACGGAACCGGGAGGCTTCCGGAGGAGAACAAGCCTAGAAGCACGAGTAGTAGTAGTAGCCGAGCGGTGGGAACTCTTAGTATTTAACTCGCTCGTGGTAATAAATGTATAACCTAGTGAAACTTCTATATTGTAAGTTAAGGTGGGTTCGCCTCGAACCCAGGAGTATTCCTCTTAGGACACAAGAGGAGCTCCAAGACAATATATGTTTGATGCTTGTAATAATAAGTGAATGAGTTATGGACCCTGCTATGTTCTGTTGTACTACTCTGAGGGATGTAATATTTGCGGAATGGTACTTCGTGAATGTTATATCAACGACTGGCATACTACAACATGCAGTGGTATGCAGGGTCACCACAAATACCTACATGTTTTGTTCACACTTTATATCGTTTTTATGCGTTTTCCGGAACTAACCTATTGACGAGATGCCGAAGGGCCAGTTGCTGTTTTCTGCTGTTTTTGGTTCCAGAAATCCTATTAAGGAAATATTCTCGGAATCGGACGAAATCAATGCCCAGCATCCTATTTTTCCACGAAGCTTCCAGAACACCCGAGAGCCAGCAGAGGAGGGCCACAGGGCCACCAGATGATAGGGTGGCGCGGCCAGGGCATGGGCCGCGCCCCCCTATTGTGTCACGCCCCCGTCAGCCCTCCAACTCCGCCTCTTCGCCTATTTAAGCCTCCCTGACCTAAAACCTCGATACGAAAAAGCCACGGTACGAGAAACCTTCCAGAGCCGCCGCCATCGCGAAGCCAAGATCTGGGGGACAGGAGTCTCTGTTCCGGCACGCCGCCGGGACGGGGAAGTGCCCACGGAAGGCTCCTCCATCGACACCACCGCCATCTTCATCAACGCCGCTGTCTCCCATGAGGAGGGAGTAGTTCTCCATCGAGGCTAAGGGCTGTACCGGTAGCTATGTGGTTAATCTCTCTCCTATGTACTTCAATACAATGATCTCATGAGCTGCCTTACATGATTGAGATTCATATGAGTTTTGTATCACTATTCATCTATGTGTTACTCTAGTGATGTTATTAAAGTACTCTATTCCTCCTCCACGGTGTAATGGTGACAGTGTGTGCATCGTGTAGTACTTGGCGTAGGTTATGATTGTAATCTCTTGTAGATTATGAAGTTAATTATTGCTATGATAGTATTGATGTGATCTATTCCTCCTTCATAGTGTGATGATGACAGTGTGCATGCTATGTTAGTACTTGGTGTAATTGCAATGATCTATCATGCAATCTAAGGTTATTTAAATATGAACATTGAATGTTGTGGAGCTTGTTAACTCCGGCATTGAGGTGCTCTTGTAGCCCTACACAATTAGTGGTGTTCATCATCCAACAAGAGAGTGTAGAGTGGTTTTATTATGTGATCAATGTTGAGAGTGTCCACTAGTGAAAGTATGATCCCTAGGCCTTGTTTCTAAGCATCGAATCTCCGTTTATTTATTGTTCTGTTGCATGTTTGCTTGCTGCCATATTTTATTCAGATTGTTATTACCACTGATATCCATCCATATTACTTGTATTTCACTATCTCTTCGCCGAACTAGTGCACCTATACATCTGACAAGTGTATTAGGTGTGTTGGGGACACAAGAGACTTCTTGTATCGTGATTGCAGGGTTGCTTGAGAGGAATATCTTTGACCTCTTCCTCCCTGAGTTCGATAAACCTTGGGTGATCCACTTAAGGGAAACTTGCTGCTGTTCTACTAACCTCTGCTCTTGGAGGCCCAACACTGTCTACAAGAATAGAAGCACCCGTAGACATCATCCCCCAAACCCGAATTTTGTCCGGCGCGCCCCGATACGGTGTCCGGCGCCCCGAGCCCGTCCCCATCCCACAGGGGACGCACCGGGCAAGCCGGACACAACAAAAAGTGACGCCAAGCGACGCGGGCCCGACGCGTCAGCGGCTCGGAAGCCCAAAACCCCGTCGCCTACCTTTGGTCAAGCGACATTAATGGTGTCCTGATACGTCTCCGACGTATCGATAATTTCTTATGTTCCATGCCACATTATTGATGATATCTACATGTTATATGCACATTTTATGTCATATTTATGCATTTTCTGGAACTAACCTATTAACAAGATGCCGAAGTGACAGTTCCTGTTTTCTGCTGTTTTTAGTTTCAGAAATCCTAGTAACGAAATATTCTCGGAATTGGACGAAATCAACGCCCAGGTTCCTATTCTGCCCGGAAGCATCCAGAACACCCGAGAGTCGCCAGAGGGGGGCCACACAGGCCCCAGATGATAGGGTGGCGCGGCCCACCCCCTGGCCGCGCGGCCCTATGGTGTCGTCGCCCCTTCGACCTTCTGACGCCGCCTCTTCGCCTATATAAAGGTCCGAGACCTAAAACCTCGATACGAAAAAGCCACGGTACGAGAAACCTTCCAGAGCCGCCGCCATCGCGAAGCCAAGATCTGGGGGACATGAGTCTCTGTTCCGGCACGCCGCCGGGACGGGGAAGTGCCCCGGAAGGCTCCTCCATCGACACCACCGCCATCTCCATCAACGCTGCTGTCTCCCATGAGGACGGAGTAGTTCTCCATCGAGGCTCGGGGCTGTACTCGGTAGCTATGTGGTTAATCTCTCTCCTATGTACTTCAATACAATGATCTCATGAGCTGCCTTACATGATTGAGATTCATATGAGTTTTGTATCACAATTCATCTATGTGCTACTCTAGTGATGTTATTAAAGTAGTTTTATTCCTCCTGCATGGTGTAAAGGTGACTAGTGTGTGCACCGTGTGGTTCTTGTCGTAGGCTATGATCATGATCTCTTGTAGATTGTGGAGTTAATTATCATTATGATAGTATTGATGTGATCTATTCCTCCTTCATAGTGTAATGTGGACAGTGTGTGCGCTATGTTAGTACTTGGTTTAGTCGTGTTGATCTTTCATGCACTCTAAAGTTATTTAAATATGAACATTGAATTGTGGAGCTTGTTAACTCCGGCATTGAGGGTTCGTGTAATCCTACGCAATGGTGTTCATCATCCAACAAGAGTGTAGAGTATGCATTTATCTATTTTGTTATGTGATCAATGTTGAGAGTGTCCACTAGTGAAAGTGTAATCCCTAGGCCTTGTTCCTAAATACTGCTATCGCTGCTTGTTTACTTGTTTCTATGCGTTACTACTCGCTGCGTTACTACTGCTTGTTTACTTGTCCTGGGCAAAGCACTTTTACGGTGCCGTTGCCACTTGCTCATACTTATTTATACCACCTGTATTTCACTATCTCTTCGCCGAACTAGTGCACCTATTAGGTGTGTTGGGGACACAAGAGACTTCTTGCTTTGTGGTTGCGGGGTTGCATGAGAGGGATATCTTTGACCTCTTCCTCCCGAGTTCGATAAACCTTGGGTGATCCACTTAAGGGAAACTTGCTGCTGTTCTACAAACCTCTGCTCTTGGAGGCCCAACACTGTCTACAAGAATAGAAGCTCCCGTAGACATCATGTCCCTGTTTTCCCAGGCGACGCAGGGCCGCGTCTCGTCGTGCATGGCCGCGTGGCCGTCCGCGCCGGCGTTATTGCGTGCAACCACCAGCTGCCGCCGCTGTACATTAAGACGCCATGCGGTTCGTCTCTCACCGCTCCCAAACCTTCTCTTCGCCGCCGCCCCTCCCAGATCTTCTCCTCGCCGCTCCAAACAATGTCGACCTCGTCCTCCCGCAAAATCACCGCGGCGAACGGCTACGGCCGCGGCAGCCTAACCGTGGCGGAGGCGTGGGCGTTGTACCACGCCCGATATCCAGTCCCTCCGGACATGCGGCTGGAAGATGGCCGTGAACGGCATTGGCATCCCGCCGCCGCCGAAGCCGGGCACGGACCAATGGAGGAGGAGCATCAAGGCCCGGCGGGCTCAACTCACCGCCGAGGAGCGGGCGGATCCGGCATGGGCGGCCAACAACAACGACGCCTGGTGGGCGACGTACTTCAAGGCCAAGTATGACGTCGAGATGCATAGCACCACCGGCCTCATCGACGGGCCCAACAGCTGGAACAAGGACGGCCGCGCCCTGTTCTGGGGCGTTCCGGGGCGCACCCTCGAGAACGTCATCCGCGGCATCCGCAACGGTGCTCCAAGGTTGGATACGCCGCCGTCACCACCACCGTCTCCCCGAGGAGGACCACCGCAATGGCAGCCGAGGAGGACGATGTACTCGTCCTCCTCGAACTCTTCTTCCTTAGGACCGGCCCGATCGACGCCGTCCTCATCGTAACGCTCGGCGCCCTACATCATCCCCAAACGCGAGGTGAAGGAGGAGCCGGCGACGCCCGTCAACACGAGGCGTGTCTCGGCAGCGGCAGCGGCAGCCGGAGGCAGCAAGAGAGGCGCGGTGGCTCCCTCCTCATCCCGAAGCCGGAGGTGAAGGAGGAGCCGGAGGAAGCGGCGCAGGCGGCGCTACTGGCGGAGTACGAGCGGCAGCAGCGGCTCATCGCCAGCAACGACGACCCCGAGGACTGCCCAGGGCTGCGGGCAGCGTGCTTGGCATCGATGAACGACAAGGACGCCTGGAGGGGCGACCTCGACATGGCGATCTGTGGTGACCCTGCATACCACTGCATGTTGTAGTATGCTAGTCGTTGATAGAACATTCGTGAAGTACCAATCCGCAAATATTACATCCCTCAGAGTAGTACAACAGAACATAGCTGGTCCACAACTCATTCATACATTATTACAAACCAAATATATACATCATCATGGAGCTCCTCGTGGGTCTAGAGAGGAATACTCCTGGGTTCGAGGTAAACCCAACTTAGCTTACAATATAAAAATCTGAGCAAGTTATACATTTATTCTCCTCGAGCCAGCTAAGTACTAAAGTGTTCGTACTGCTCGGTTACTACTACTATAAGACTAGCCTACGCTTGTTCTCCTTCGGAACCTGATGGCGCGTAGTCGACACGTCCGTTGGGAACCCCAAGAGGAAGGTGTGATGCGCACAACAGTAAGTTTTCCCTCAGTAAGAAACCAAGGTTATCGAACCAGTAGGAGTCAAGGATCACGTGAAGGTTGTTGGTGGCGGAGTGTAGTGCGGCACAACACCAGGGATTCCGGCGCCAACGTGGAACCTGCACAACACAATCAAAGTACTTTGCCCCAACGTAACAGTGAGGTTGTCAATCTCACCGGCTTGCTGTAAACAAATGATTAGATGTATAGTGTGGATGATGATGGTTGTTTGCGAAGAACAGTAAAGAACAACTGCAGTAGATTGTATTTCAGATGTAAAGAATTGGACCGGGGTCCACAGTTCACTAGTGGTGTCTCTCCCATAAGATAAACAGATGTTGGGTGAACAAATTACAGTTGGGCAATTGACAAATAAAGAAGGCATAACAATGCACATACATATATCATGATGAGT
Organism: Lolium rigidum; assembly: GCF_022539505.1. NCBI lineage: Eukaryota > Viridiplantae > Streptophyta > Magnoliopsida > Poales > Poaceae > Lolium > Lolium rigidum. The sequence goes on along the minus strand of NC_061513.1, from coordinate 210,524,830 downwards.
ACTATGAGATTTAATCAGGGCATTACGACAAAGTACATAGACCGCTATCCAGACATGCATCTATGCCTAAAAAGTCCACCTTCGGGTTATCATCCGAACCCCTTCCAGTATTAAGTTGCAAACAACAGACAATTGCATTAAGTATGGTGTGTAATGTAATCAACACAAATATCCTTAGACAAAGCATCGATGTTTTATCCCTAGTGGCAACAGCACATCCACAACCTTAGAGGTTGCTGTCACTCCCCCAGATTCAATGGAGGCATGAACCCACTATCGAGCATAAATACTCCCTCTTGGAGTTACAAGCATCAACTTGGCCAGAGCCTCTACTAGCAACGAAGAGCATGCAAGAACATAAACAACATATATGATAGATTGATTATCAACTTGACATAGTATTCAATATTCATCGGATCCCAACAAACACAACATGTAGGATTACAAATAGATGATCTTGATCATGATAGGCAGCTCACAAGATCTAACATGATAGCACAATGAGGAGAAGACAACCATCTAGCTACTGCTATGGACCCATAGTCAAGGGGTGGACTACTCACACATCGATCCGGAGGCGATCATGGCGATGAAGAGACCTCCGGGAGATGATTCCCCTCTCCGGTAGGGTGCCGGAGGCGATCTCCTGAATCCCCGAGATGGGATTGGCGGCGGCGGCGTCTCCGGAAGGTTTTCCGTATCGTGGCTCTCGGTGCGGGGGTTTCGCGACGAAGGCTTTAAGTAGGCGGAAGGGCAGGTCAGGAGGCGTCACGGGGGACCCACACAACAGGGCCGCGCGGCCAGGGCCCAGGCCGCGTCGCCCTGGCGTGTCGTCGCCCCGTGGCCCCACTTCATGACTCCTTCGGTCTTCTGGAAGCTTCGTGTAAAAATAGGACCCTGGGCGTTGATTTCGTCCAATTCCGAGAATGTTTCCTTACTAGGATTTCTGAAACCAAAAACAGCAGAAAATAGCAACTGGCTCTTCGGCATCTCGTCAATAGGTTAGTGCCGGAAAATGCATAATAATGACATATAATGTGTATAAAACATGTGAGTATCATCATAAAAGTAGCATGGAACATAAGAAATTATAGATACGTTTGGGACGTATCAAGCATCCCCAAGCTTAGTTCCTACTCGCCCTCGAGTAGGTAAACGATAACAAAGATAATTTCGAAGTGACATGCTATCATAATCTTGATCATACTATTGTAAAGCATATGAGATGAATGTAGCGATTCGAAGCAATGATGAAGATAATGAGTAAACTAATGAATCATATAGAAAAGACTTTTCATGAATAATACTTTCAAGACAAGCATCAATAAGACTTGCATAAGAGTTACTCGTAAAGAAATAAATTCAAAGTAAAGGCATTGAAGCAACACAAAGGAAGATATAAGTTTCAGCGGTTGCTTTCAACTTCAACATATATATCTCATGGATAATTGTCAACACAAAGCAATATAACAAGTGCAATAAGTAAACATGTAAGAATCAATGCACACAGTTGATACAAGTGTTTGCTTCTAGGATAGAAAGAATAGGCAAGCCGACTCAACAATAAAGTAAAAGACGAGGCCCTTCGCAGAGGGAAGCATTGATTACTATATTTGTGCTAGAGCTTTTCATTTTGAAAACAAGAAACAATTTTGTCAACGGTAGTAATAAAGCATATGAGTTATGTATAAGACATCTTATAAGTTGCAAGCCTCATGCATAGTATACTAATAGTGCTCGCACCTTGTCCTAATTAGCTTGGGTTAACACGGATTATCATTGCATAGCATATGTTTCAACCAAGTGTCACAAAGGGGTACCTCTATGCCGCCCTGTACAAAGGTCTAAGGAGAAAGCTCGCATTGGATTTCTCGCTTTTGATTATTCTCAACTTAGACATCCATACCGGGACAACATAGACAACAGATAATGGACTCCTCTTTAATGCATAAGCATACAACAACAATTAAAATTCTCATAAGAGATTGAGGATTAATTGTCCACACTGAAACTTCCACCATGGATCATGGCTTTAGTTAGCGGCCCGATGTTCTTCTCTAACAATATGCATACTCAAACCATATGATCATGAAAATCTCCCTTACTTCAGACAAGACGAACATGCATAGCAACTCACATGATATTCAACAAAGGTAAAAGTTGATGGCGTCCCCGGAAACATGGTTACTGTCAACACCCGGATTTTTAAGTCCAGATGCCTATTATGCCATACATCGCAATCCCATGAATATTGTTGTTGCGAGACATAATAGTTGAATATCATAGAGTCATCATTTATTACAACACATAATCGTCTTACAAAGGTAGATCACATGATCCAATATTACAATAGTAGTTGATCTATCGATCAACGAACATCACAAATAGCGGAAGCGAAGTAGTAGTGGCTATCTAATCCACAGGCCAACGCTTGACGTCAGGAGCGGTCCTAGTTGTCGTAGACGTCCTGCTGTCCATCTTCCTCGTACTTGCTGTTCACCTTCATAGTCCGGCCATTTGAATAGCCGGGGACAAAGCCATGAGTACTTTAAAGTACTCGCAAACTAATACTAGTGTAAGCACCATCAATTATAGTAAGGGGATACTAAGCTCTAGGTTTATTTGCATAAAGCCAAGTTTATTTCATAAACATTTTAGAAAAGACTCTTCATTTGCTAAACTAACTCAAGTGGGAACATTAGTGTCATTCCCACAACTCGGTGTGATTCAAAGTCAAAGTCACCTTTCAATTCAAATCACAAGTCACCATTCATATTTTTAGAAAAGTTCGATGACGGAACAGTATGGCCTTCCCAACCGTCCATAACCGTGGACACGGCTATTCGAATAGTTCTACACTCGCGGAGGTCGTACACTTGTGCCACAATATTTGCAATAGTCCGTCAGGGTTAACTGGCCCTGATTTATCATACTCCGTATGCGGACTACCAACCATAACCTTTCACTTACATACTCTAGTATAGGCACCTCTCCCCATGAGCTTGGCCCCCCGGTGAAAACCGCGATCAACCGGGAACCGCACGGGGCTTGGGCCGGACATTCACCTCATTCCACGTCATATCGCATCGTTTTGTTTGTTGTGGAGGCAGCTTTTTGGCCTAACCCCGATGACGCTTGTTTAGAGGGAACCCATACTAAAGCACATAAATTTCTAGTTAAGCCCTTACCCATATTGGGTATTGTGGGGGTACTATCAAATTGGAATGGTATCGCATCCGAACCCAACCATCGGTTTTGTAAAATTTCACCAAGTCATTCACCGATCATATTCACCTTCAAAATCTTTCAATAGAATGAATCATCATTCCAAGGTTTTCAAAGTCATTTCATTTCACATGATCCCATCTAGAGTAGTCACTTTTCATTTAGCACTAGCATCTATGTATGAGGGGTGCTAAGTACTTTGCTTTGCTTCTAGGCTAACCTTGATACTCTTGTACTAATCCAGTACTAACCAAGTGAATCATAATTCAAAAAGTACTTTGATAAAACAAAAGTAAATAAAGCTTGTAAAGTAAAACTGGGAAATAGGATCATAAGCATAAAGTAAATGGGGTAATGTCTTGCTTATGGTGAGCTTTGCACTTTGCAAGAGTATTATCTTGCCTTGATTGGTGTATTGATCAAAGTTTTCTGGCTCTTCCTCCTGGTAGAATACCTCCTCCTCTTGATAGTCTCCGGTACTAGCGTCTAAAAACGAATACGAGGATACAATCACCAAACAATACTTAAGTACTCTTAATTAGCCTCAATGGCTCACTCAAATGATCTAGCATCACTACTTAACATTTATTCACAAATTATGCTAGGGTTTCTTTATTTAATATTAGGAAAATAATTTCCTCTCATTGAAAAATGTGGGTTAGGGTTTCTATTTGGTTTGGGAGAAATAATTTCCTCTCATTGAATTCTTATTAAGATTTAATCTTCTCAAATAACCAGGGATGATCCCATGTTGACCAAGGTCAACACTTCACACTTATTATTTGAGAGAAGGGATTTAAATGGGATTCATCATCTCATGTGATTTAAATAACCATGGCAATATTAAATACTATTTTGATTTAAATTCTACAAGTGAGCAAGTATGAAGCTAAGCATTTAAAGGTCAACACATTACTTCATATCACTGGTGAGAATGATTTAAATGAGGTGCTACACCTCATTGGTTTAAATTCTAAAATTTTGGATATGGTTTAAATGGGCTAGTATTGACTACATAGCCAATATTTTGATTCTAGCCCATGATCATGTACAGAACATATATCATATTTTTACATAGTAAATTAGAGTTTGTTAAATGTGAATTATTGCAATTAGATTCACTTCAAAATTCATAATGGTTGATTTTTAAGATTTATTTGAATACTGAAAAGTATCTGTTTTGTTATTTTTACTATTCAAAAACTACACAAGGTACGAGTTTGAATCCAGTGGGGTTAGTTAGAGCAATTCATAAGCTTTCCAGAACATTTGGATTTGCTAAATTTGAGTTTGTAGAATTTGAACTATTCAACTTTGAAGTGGGCAGCAGTATTGGATTTGAACTAAAATGGATTAAACCAAATTTAAATTACTGGGCCACGCGGGAAAACAGAATGGGCCTAAATGGATTAAACAGGGTAGCACGGCCCAGCAACACAGCCCATGTGCGCGGGCCGCCTGACGAGGTGGGGCCTGCCTGTCTGTGACTCTTAAACGCCGAAGCGGTACCTGGCAACGTGCGCCGTTGGATCAGATGGAGATCGCACGGCTGGGAGTCGTCGTTGTCGACGGGGGAGGGGAGCTCGCTGCGCCGGCGAGGTAGGGGGTCGGCGGCACGACGGAGGCTCCCGCGGGGCTCTGCTGTGTGCTGGTCGACGTTGGCGTGGACGAGGAAGTGACTGGCACCGTCGGCGAGGCTTGGGGAGGCGTCAATCGGCGGCGCTGATCTGCGGGCTCCGGCGGCCGTCGGCTTCGAATTGGAGTAACTCCGGTGAAATTGGGGCGAGAGAGGTGTTCGAGGAGGTCAAGGAGGAGGAGGGGAGCGAGGTTACGTGTGGAGAAGGGAGGCTGAAATGGTCTCTATTTATAGGACGGGAGGTGACCGTGGGGTGCTCGTGGAGGTCGTCCATGGCGCGGCCGTCCGGAGCGGTGAAGGGGCAAGGTAGGGGTCGCGCGAGGTAGGTGATGACTAGGCGAGGCTAGAGAGCGTGCTGGCATGGCCAATGATGGTCTGAGGCGTGCTAGCATCGTGGCCGTCCTCGCAGTACCGGCGCGGCAGGTCGGTGATCATGGCGACGGCTAGGGTGCAGGCGCAGGCATTCGAGCATGTCTAGGGGGTAGAGGTAGGGGTGGTGATCATGCGGGTAAAGGGAGAGAGGGAGAGGAGGTCGAGCGAGTCCGGGCGACGGGGTGCTCTGGCGCGTCCAGGGTGGTGCTGGTGCACGCCTGGGCGGGCATCGGCGTGGTGATCACGACGCATCCCGGGCGTTGTCGTGCATGTTTTGGAAGGGCATCGTGTCTAGCGTGTCCAGGTACTTCCTAGTGAGTCTAGGCGACAAGGTTTGAGGGATCGAGAGAGGGATTGAGGTAGGGTGGCATGGTGGCCGGCATGAGTGCTTGGCATGGAGGACAACTTGATCATTGCTTCACCTTAACCAGAGCAAAAGGGTTTGGTTCGATGCGGGGAAGGTACCGGGGTGTGATGATCACCAAGTTAAAGTGATTGAGGCAAAAATCCAGTGGATATAAGCATGTAACACAAAATCCGCATTGTGCACACAAGGTGCTCGACACAATGGCCGCATGAACTTTTTTGTGGAATTTTGGGAATCTTTTTGGTGAATCTCATTCTTATATTTAAGGTGATGGAAAGGTGGTGTTGGTGTTCATTTTGGTGAAGTTTTGCAACAATTCAAAAAGTGGGTCATCTTCACATAGTTTCAAAGTCTTCACTTGTCACCTCACTACTGGTCAACCTGGTCAACATCAGCACTAATGGTCAACATGAGAGTTGTTCACTTTCATATGGTCTTGGATGACATGGTCATAGTTGACCAAGTTTAGTTTAAGAATTGAGAAAACAGAGGGGCAAAGTAGTGAAGAAATTATTTTTGGGCCATATGACCATTATCACATGTATGAAGAAATCTTGATTTCCTTGTGTTTGATTCTTGATTCATTGATGCAATTGTGTTAGTTTATCATATTGAAGTATTTTAGAAGCAAGGGAGCAAGCAATTATGGCTTTGGTGAAGGATTTGCATTTTGGCATATGGTGTATGTGAGGGAATTTTGGGGATTTTCTCACTATGTGATTTCTCTCCATTTGATTTGACTTTGGTTGACTCAAATGTGATTCTTATGGGTTTAGAAACATTTTCCAACTATTGAAACCAATTCAAATGGTCTTGTTCAAAGATTTGCAAAAAATGGCCATAACACATAAGAGGTGATGTGTCAATTTTTATTATTTTTGAAAAGGGTTCATCTTGCTTTACTTGAACATGGGTTAGGGTCAATTTAGTGTTATAATAGGTTGATAGATGGTTTCACATCAATTGGTCAAGGTTTAGAGTCATAGGGCAAAAATTGATGAAATGGCTATGTGCCACATATGCCTCTATGCATATGTTGCATTTGAATTTTAATTTGACTTGGATTGGCCCAAATGGTGTGGTTGAGTGTTGAAATGTTATATAGGGGTGATCCAACCATTCACCACATATATTAGGGTCAAGATTCTTAAATTCACATATTTGCTATTTTACTCTCATATGCCTCTATGGCATTTTTAGTTTCTTTTTAATCTCTTTGGAAACCACTTGGATTTGGTTTGATAGGTACTAGGTATGGTGTATGAAGGTTTTCCAAATCTCGAAGCAAAGTAGAAAAGCTTAGGGTAAGGTTTTATAAATATATCCATAGGCATATATGCCTCTTTCTTATTTAATTTCCTTTTATTTTATTTTAACTAGGATGGTGAAAAGAGGGGTGAGGTTTAGGGTTTAAGATCACTTCCAATACTAATAACAAGCAATCATAGCAATAACACAAGAATTAAGCAAGATCACTATGTATCATACTCTATTTAATAAAAGTTTTTGTTGGTTCCAAAATTTGGAACTAGTGAAATTCATTTGCTTTATTTTGAAATTCTTGGGATGTTACAAACCCTTCCCCCTTAAACAAATCTCGTCCCGAGATTTTAAGAAAAGTTAGGTTCCTAAGAGATATTGAGCATTTTATTAACAGGAAGACATACTTGGCATGTTCTGGGGTGCTTCCTGAGCTTCAGTGGCAGTCATGTGGTAGAGGCGACCGTTGTTGTTGTTCTGGTTCCTTCTACCGGCGAAGCGACGCTGTTGCTGAGCAGGGGCAGCGGTATTGGCGGCAATCCTGGCCAGCTTCTTGGGGCACTCATTGGAGAAGTGACCCACAACTCCACATTCATAGCAGTTGATCGTGGATTTGTCCTTCGGGGTGACGGGGATGGCATTGCTTCCAGTCCTCGGGCCAGTGTTGGTGTTCTTGTTGTTCCCATTGTTGGTGTTGCTGTTGGGGTTGTTGTTGTTGTGGTGGCTGTTGTTGTTGTTGTTGTTGTTGTTGTTGTTGTTGTTGTTGTTGTTGTTGTTGTTGTTGTTGTTGTTGTTGTTGTTGTTGTTGTTGTTGTTGCCTCCGGGCTTCGGGGGTCCTCCGTTGTTGTTGGTGTAGTTGGGGCGATTATTCTGGGCAGGGGGCTTGTTGTATCTTGGGGTGAATCCTCCAGAGGAGTTATTGCGGTACTTCTGGGTATGGTGGGGTCCATTCTGGTTCATCATTCTGCGCTTGCGGTTCTCATTGGCCTGATGCAGCTTTTCCTTCCATCCGTATGGCTGAGTCCACCGGGGCTTCTAAGTCGGCGAACGGAATGTTCACTAACACAGCTTGCATCTCGTCATGCGATCCGTTCAGAAATCTTTCCTTTCTCTTCTCATTGGTGTCGGTCTCATCCGGGCGTACCTTGACAGAGTGAGAAACCTCGTCGCGGTATTCCACCACGGACATCCTTCCTTGTTTGAGTTCACGGAACTCGTCTCTCATCTTCTTGATCAGTCCTTGGGGCACATGATATTTGCTAAACTTCGGCTTGAAGTCTTCCCGTGTCATCATCTGTCCCGCATTCATTGCACGGGCACTTGTCCACCGGGCTCTGCGCAGGTCCTGACAGGTAGTGGGTGGCGAACAATACTTTTTCTGCGGCTTCAACTCCCGCAACTTCAAGGTTGTTCTCCATAGTCTGGAGCCAGTCATCAGCATCAAGGGGCTCTTCAGTCTTGTTGAATACCGGAGGGTTGGTGTGCTGAAAGTTCTTCAGTTTTGATCCAGGGTGATCGTTGTTTCCATGGCCTTGGTTGTTCTGAGCTATCTGTTGCAGTGCAGCAATGTTTGCTTGGCGTTCAGCTCTCTCGACTTCTCGGTCTGCCATCATCGTCTGCAGCAGTTGCATCATGGCATCCTGGGTGGTGTTGCGGGTTGGTGGGGCCATCTGAACATTGAGGTAGATGATAAGATAAGAGGGAAATTTCTAGGGTTTGTTTTGTTAAGGTTTAAAAAGTTCATAACTTGAAAATTTGAGTAGTGTTGCGGGGGTAAAAACCAACAACACTTTTTCATTCATTCCAAACATCACATATTACAAAGCTAACACACCGTTGGTTTGAAGAACCATTCATCGCTCTACGATACAAGGGGATCCTGATACAACTCACACCTACTTAAGTGCTTGGGTGATACTACTCTTCCTGGTGGATTCTTCTTCTTCACGGGTGAGGTGCTTGGCGAGAGGCGAGGGCGTTGTCCAAATCCCTGCGGGTTTTGTACTGCCTGAAGTCCTGAGGTGCTTCATAGGGGTTCATCTTTGGTTGTGGTGGGGGCATGGTCATCGGTCTTCCCATGGAGTCATGTCTTGGGTAGTAGATGAAGCGAGTGTTCTTGATCTTGTTCTCATTTTGTCCGCACAGACGGAAAATTGCTTCTTGCATAGCTCTGACTAGTCCTTCCTTCCAAGTGTTTCCCGTTACAGAAAACCAGATGGTTTCCCATACCGGGGCTCCAAGCTTTCTTCGGAGATCAGTAGAAACGTCCCACTGAGGTGGTTCTCCTAACTGAGCTTTGAGGGGTATTCCGAAGAACTCGGGATACGGGTGGCCTAGGTATTCCACTAGTTGCTTCAAATCTTTTTCGAACGTTAGGTCTCCTCCGCGACCAAGCTGATAGAACTCCCATTGGTACTCCATCTGTGAGCAATGAGGATGAGTAAGTTAATGAAGTGATCAAGTGTGCAAAATTTTATGTACAATTACAAAGAAAAGTAGAGCATGGATTTATTCTTTTGAAAAGATCTTAAGGTAAGGGTGAGAATAAGTTTTCAGAAATATTCACTTTCTTTGTTTTGGAAACTAAGTTTTTCGGACGTCCATTCTAACTAGGGTCTCCTAAGGTCAAACAATGGCTCTGATACCAACTTGTCAACACCCGGATTTTTAAGTCCAGATGCCTATTATGCCATACATCGCAATCCCAGGAATATTGTTGTTGTGAGACATAATAGTTGAATATCATAGAGTCATCATTTATTACAACACATAATCGTCTTACAAAGGTAGATCACATGATCCAATATTACAATAGTAGTTGATCTATCGATCAACGAACATCACAAATAGCGGAAGCGAAGTAGTAGTGGCTATCTAATCCACGAGGCCAACGCTTGACGTCGGGAGCGGTCCTAGTTGTCGTAGACGTCCCGCCGTCCATCTTCCTCGTATCGCTGTTCACCTTCATAGTCCGGCCATTTGAATAGCCAGGGACAAAGCCATGAGTACTTTAAAGTACTCGCAAACTAATACTAGTGTAAGCACCATCAATTATAGTAAGGGGATACTAAGCTCTAGGTTTATTTGCATAAAGCCAAGTTTATTTCATAAACATTTTAGAAAAGACTCTTCATTTGCTAAACTAACTCAAGTGGGAACATTAGTGTCATTCCCACAACTCTGGTGTGATTCAAAGTCAAAGTCACCTTTCAATTCAAATCACAAGTCACCATTCATATTTTTAGAAAAGTTCTGATGACGGAACAGTATGGCCTTCCCAACCGTCCATAACCGTGGACACGGCTATTCGAATAGTTCTACACTCTGCAGAGGTCGTACACTTGTGCCACAATATTTGCAATAGTCCGTCGTGGTTAATCGGCCCTGATTTATCATACTCCGTATGCGGACTACCAACCATAACCTTTCACTTACATACTCTAGTATAGGCACCTCTCCCCATGAGCTTGGCCTCCCGGTGAAAACCGCAGTCAACCCGGAACTGCACAGGCTTGGGCCGGACATTCACCTCATTCCACGTCATATCGCATCGTTTTGTTTGTTGTGGAGGCAGCTTTTTGGCCTAACCTCGATGACGCTTGTTTAGAGGGAACCCATACTAAAGCACATAAATTTCTAGTTAAGCCCTTACCCATATTGGGTATTGTGGGGGTACTATCAAATTGGAATGGTATCGCATCCGAACCCAACCATCAGTTTTTGTAAAATTTCACCAAGTCATTCACCGCTCATATTCACCTTCAAAATCTTTCAATAGAATGAATCATCATTCCAAGGTTTTCAAAGTCATTTCATTTCACATGATCCCATCTAGAGTAGTCACTTTTCATTTAGCACTAGCATCTATGTATGAGGGGTGCTAAGTACTTTGCTTTGCTTCTAGGCTAACCTTGATACTCTTGTACTAATCCAAGTACTAACCAAGTGAATCATAATTCAAAAAGTACTTTGATAAAACAAAAGTAAATAAAGCTTGTAAAGTAAAACTGGAAATAGGATCATAAGCATAAAGTAAATGGGGTAATGTCTTGCTTATGGTGAGCTTTGCACTTTGCAAGAGTATTATCTTGCCTTGATTGGTGTATTGATCAAAGTTTTTCGGCTCTTCCTCCTGGTAGAATACCTCCTCCTCTTGATAGTCTCCGGTACTAGCGTCTAAAAACGAATACGAGGATACAATCACCAAACAATACTTAAGTACTCTTAATTAGCCTCAATGGCTCACTCAAATGATCTAGCATCACTACTTAACATTTATTCACAAATTATGCTAGGGTTTCTTTATTTAATATTAGGAAAATAATTTCCTCTCATTGAAAAATGTGGGTTAGGGTTTCTATTTGGTTTGGGAGAAATAATTTCCTCTCATTGAATTCTTATTAAGATTTAATCTTCTCAAATAACCAGGGATGATCCCATGTTGACCAAGGTCAACACTTCACACTTATTATTTGAGAGAAGGGATTTAAATGGGATTCATCATCTCATGTGATTTAAATAACCATGGCAATATTAAATACTATTTTGATTTAAATTCTACAAGTGAGCAAGTATGAAGCTAAGCATTTAAAGGTCAACACATTACTTCATATCACTGGTGAGAATGATTTAAATGAGGTGCTACACCTCATTGGTTTAAATTCTAAAATTTTGGATATGGTTTAAATGGGCTAGTATTGACTACATAGCCAATATTTTGATTCTAGCCCATGATCATGTACAGAACATATATCATATTTTTACATAGTAAATTAGAGTTTGTTAAATGTGAATTATTGCAATTAGATTCACTTCAAAATTCATAATGGTTGATTTTTAAGATTTATTTGAATACTGAAAAGTATCTGTTTTGTTATTTTTACTATTCAAAAACTACACAAGGTACGAGTTTGAATCCAGTGGGGTTAGTTAGAGCAATTCATAAGCTTTCCAGAACATTTGGATTTGCTAAATTTGAGTTTGTAGAATTTGAACTATTCAACTTTGAAGTGGGCAGCAGTATTGGATTTGAACTAAAATGGATTAAACCAAATTTAAATTACTGGGCCACGCGGGAAAACAGAATGGGCCTAAATGGATTAAACAGGGTAGCACGGCCCAGCAACACAGCCCATGTGCGCGGGCCGCCTGACGAGGTGGGGCCTGCCTGTCTGTGACTCTTAAACGCCGAAGCGGTACCTGGCAACGTGCGCCGTTGGATCAGATGGAGATCGCACGGCCGGGAGTCGTCGTTGTCGACGGGGAGGGGAGCTCGCTGCGCGCCGGCGAGGTAGGGGGTCGGCGGCACGACGGAGGCTCCGCGGGGCTCTGCTGTGTGCTGGTCGACGTTGGCGTGGACGAGGAAGTGACTGGCACCGTCGGCGAGGCTTGGGGAGGCGTCAATCGGCGGCGCTGATCTGCGGGCTCCGGCGGCCGTCGGCTTCAAATTGGAGCAGCTCCGGTGGAATTGGGACGAGGGAGGTGGTCGAGGAGGTCAAGGAGGAGGAGGGGAGCAGGTTCTGTGTGGAGAAGGGAGGCTGAAATGGTCTCTATTTATAGGACGGGAGGTGACCGTGGGGTGCTGTGGAGGTCGTCCATGGCGCGGCCGTCTGGAGCGGTGAAGGGGCAAGGTAGGGGTCGCGCGAGGTAGGTGATGACTAGGCGAGGCTAGAGAGCGTGCTGGCATGGCCAATGATGGTCTGAGGCGTGCTAGCATCGTGGCCGTCCTCGCAGTACCGGCGCGGCAGGTCGGTGATCATGGCGACGCGGCTAGGGTGCGGCGCGAGCATTCGAGCATGTCTAGGGGGTAGAGGTAGGGGTGGTGATCATGCGGGTAAAGGGAGAGAGGGAGAGGAGGTCGAGCGAGTCCGGGCGACGGGGTGCTCTGGCGCGTCCAGGGTGGTGCTGGTGCACGCCTGGGCGGGTACTGGCGTGGTGATCACGACGCATCCCGGGCGTTGTCGTGCATGTTTTGGAAGGGCATCGTGTCTAGCGTGTCCAGTACTTCCTAGTGAGTCTAGCTGACAAGGTTTGAGGGATCAGAGAGAGGGATTGAGGTAGGGTGGCATGGTGGCCGGCATGAGTGCTTGGCATGGAGGACAACTTGATCATTGCTTCACCTTAACCGAGAGCAAAAGGGTTTGGTTCGATGCAAGGGAAGGTACCAGGGTGTGATGATCACCAAGTTAAAGTGATTGAGGCAAAAATCCAGTGGATATAAGCATGTAACACAAAATCCAGATTGTGCACACAAGGTGCTCGACACAATGGCCGCATGAACTTTTTTGTGGAATTTTGGGAATCTTTTTGGTGAATCTCATTCTTATATTTAAGGTGATGGAAAGGTGGTGTTGGTGTTCATTTTGGTGAAGTTTTGCAACAATTCAAAAAGTGGGTCATCTTCACATAGTTTCAAAGTCTTCACTTGTCACCTCACTACCGGTCAACCTGGTCAACATCAGCACTAATGGTCAACATGAGAGTTGTTCACTTTCATATGGTCTTGGATGACATGGTCATAGTTGACCAAGTTTAGTTTAAGAATTGAGAAAACAGAGGGGCAAAGTAGTGAAGAAATTATTTTTGGGCCATATGACCATTATCACATGTATGAAGAAATCTTGATTTCCTTGTGTTTGATTCTTGATTCATTGATGCAATTGTGTTAGTTTATCATATTGAAGTATTTTAGAAGCAAGGGAGCAAGCAATTATGGCTTTGGTGAAGGATTTGCATTTTGGCATATGGTGTATGTGAGGGAATTTTGGGGATTTTCTCACTATGTGATTTCTCTCCATTTGATTTGACTTTGGTTGACTCAAATGTGATTCTTATGGGTTTAGAAACATTTTCCAACTATTGAAACCAATTCAAATGGTCTTGTTCAAAGATTTGCAAAAATGGCCATAACACATAAGAGGTGATGTGTCAATTTTTATTATTTTTGAAAAGGGTTCATCTTGCTTTACTTGAACATGGGTTAGGGTCAATTTAGTGTTATAATAGGTTGAGAGATGGTTTCACATCAATTGGTCAAGGTTTAGAGTCATAGGGCAAAAATTGATGAAATGGCTATGTGCCACATATGCCTCTATGCATATGTTGCATTTGAATTTTAATTTGACTTGGATTGGCCCAAATGGTGTTGTTGAGTGTTGAAATGTTATATAGGGGTGATCCAACCATTCACCACATATATTAGGGTCAAGATTCTTAAATTCACATATTTGCTATTTTACTCTCATATGCCTCTATGGCATTTTTAGTTTCTTTTTAATCTCTTTGGAAACCACTTGGATTTGGTTTGATAGGTACTAGGTATGGTGTATGAAGGTTTTCCAAATCTCGAAGCAAAGTAGAAAAGCTTAGGGTAAGGTTTTATAAATATATCCATAGGCATATATGCCTCTTTCTTATTTAATTTCCTTTTATTTTATTTTAACTAGGATGGTGAAAAGAGGGGTGAGGTTTAGGGTTTAAGATCACTTCCAATACTAATAACAAGCAATCATAGCAATAACACAAGAATTAAGCAAGATCACTATGTATCATACTCTATTTAATAAAAGTTTTTGTTGGTTCCAAAATTTGGAACTAGTGAAATTCATTTGCTTTATTTTGAAATTCTTGGGATGTTACAGTTACCGCTCAACAAGCAACTTATTAAGAAATAAGACACATAAGTACATATTCTTCACCACAATAGTTTTTAAGGCTATTTTTCTCATGAGCTATATATTGCGAAGACAAAGGATGGAAATTTTAAAGGTAGCACTCAAGTAATTTACTTTGGAATGGCGGAGAAATATCATGTAGTAGGTAGGTATGGTGGACACAAATGGCATGGTTATTGGCTCAAGGATTTGGATGCATGAGAAGAATTCCTCTCAATACAAGGCTAGGCTAGCAAGGTTGTTTGAAGCAAACTCAAGTATAAAAGGTGCAGCAAAGCTCACATATGAACATATTGTAAGTATTATAAGACTTTATATCGTCTCCTTGTTGTTCAAACACCTTAACCAGAAAATATCTAGACTCTAGAGATCAATCATGCAAACCAAATTTTAATAAGCTCTATGTAGTTCTTCATTAATAGGTGCAAAGTACATGATGCAAGAGCTTAAACATGATCTATATGAGCACAACAATTGCCAAGTATCAAATTATTCAAGACATTATGCCATTTACCACATGCGGCATTTTCCGTTTCCAACCATATAACAATGAATGAAGTAGTTCAACTTTCGCAATGAACATTAAAAATAAAGCTAAGAACATATGTGTTCATACGAAACAGCGGAGCGTGTCTCTCTCCCAAACAAAGAATGCTAGGATCCGAATTTATTCAAACAAAAAAAAAACAGACGCTCCAAGTAAAGCACATAAGATGTGACGGAATAAAAATATAGTTTCACTAGAGGAACCTGATAAGTTGTCGATGAAGAAGGGATGCCTTGGGCATCCCCAAGCTTAGATGCTTGAGTCTTCTTAAAATATGCAGGGATGAACCACGGGGGCATCCCCAAGCTTAGACTTTTCACTCTTCTTGATCATATTGTATCATCCTCCTCTCTTGACCCTTGAAAACTTCCTCCACACCAAACTCAAAACAAACTCATTAGAGGGTCAGTGCATAATTCATATATTCAGAGGTGACATAATCATTCTTAACACTTCTGTACATTGCACAAAGCTACTGAAATTTAATGGAACAAAGAAATCCATCAAACATAGCAAAACAGGCAATGCGAAATAAAAGGCAGAATCTGTCAAAACAGGACAGTCCGTAAAGACGAATTTTTTAGAGGCACCAGACTTGCTCAGATGAAAATGCCCAAATTGAATGAAATTTGCGTACATATCTGAGGATCACGCACGTAAATTGGCAGATTTTTATAAATTTTCTACAGAGACTACTGCTCAAATTCGTGACAGCAAGAAATCTGTTCCTGCGTAGTAATCCAAATCTAGTATTGACTTTACTATCAAAGACTTTACTTGGCACAACAATGCAATAAAATAAAGATAAGGAGAGGTTGCTACAGTAATAACAACTTCCAAGACTCAAATATAAAATAAAGTGCAGAAGTAAAACAATGGTTTGTCTCCCATAAGCGCTTTTCTTTAACGCCTTTCAGCTAGGCGCAGAAAGTGTGAATCAAGTAACATCGAGAGATGAAGCATCAACATCAATAGGTATCTTAGATGCTCCCCCATCCGTAGTGGTGCTAAGGGCTTTGTCAATTTTAGGCCTATAATAATTTTTTGGCTTAGGCACTTTAGAGACATACATAAACTTTTGCTCCTTACCCACATAAGCTTTCTCCTTAAACTTAAGAGAAGAAAAGTTGAACCCAAGGTTCCCATAGCTTCTTCAAGTTCACTAATCCTATGGGTTCGATTATCATGAGTAGCACAAGTTTCTAAAACAGCAATTCTCTCATTAATTCCACCTAGAGATTTATCAAGTTTATCAGTGCTATTAAGTAATATTCCCAATTTAGTCTCAATGCTTGGAAAATCTTTCTCTATGGCCTCCAACTTTTTCATGACATCTTCAAGAGAGATTTCAATTTTAGCTTCATTAACAGGTGGTATTCCAACTAGACTGTCAATAATGCAACTAGCTTCTAAAGCAGGAGTGCCTAGGAAATTACCTCCCGCAAGAGTATCAAGAACATATCTATTCCAACTAGAGATACCAACATAAAAGTTCCTAAGTAGTATAATAGTGGAGTGTTTCTTAATGCACCTATGATGAGCATCACTAATTCTATACCAAGCATCTTTAAAACTTTCTCCCCCTTGTTGCTTAAATGAACGAACTTCAACTTCCGGATTACTCATTTTTAGTAGTAGTAAATAAAGCAAACTAAATAAAGTAAATGCAAGTAACTAATTTTTTGTGTTTTTAATATGGAGAACAAGACAGTAAATAAAGTAAAACTAGCAACTAATTTTTTTGTGTTTTTGATATAAGAAGCAAACAAAGCAAGATAAAAACAAAGTAAAGAGATTGGATGTGGGAGACTCCCCTTGCAGCGTGTCTTGATCTTCCCGGCAACGGCGCCAGAAAACAGTCTTGATGGCGCGTAGTCGACACGTCCGTTGGGAACCCCAAGAGGAAGGTGTGATGCGCACATCAGTAAGTTTTCCCTCAGTAAGAAACCAAGGTTATCGAACCAGTAGGAGTCAAGGTCACGTGAAGGTTGTTGGTGGCGGAGTGTAGTGCGGCGCAACACCAGGGATTCCGGCGCCAACGTGGAACCTGCACAACACAATCAAAGTACTTTACCCAACGTAACAGTGAGGTTGTCAATCTCACCGGCTTGTCAGTAAACAAAGGATTAGATGTATAGTGTGGATGATGATGGTTGTTTGCGAAGAACAGTAAAGAACAATTGCGGTAGATTGTATTTCGGATGTAAAGAATTGGACCGGGGTCCACGAGTTCACTAGTGGTGTCTCTCCCATAAGATAAACGAGATATTGGGTGAACAAATTACGGTTGGGCAATTGACAAATAAAGAAGGCATAACAATGCACATACATATATCATGATGAGTACTATGAGATTTAATCGGGGCATTACGGCAAAGTACATAGACCGCTATCCAAGCATGCATCTATGCCTAAAAAGTCCACCTTCGAGGTTATCATCCGAACCCCTTCCGGTATTAAGTTGCAAACAACGAGACAATTGCACTAAGTATGGTGCGTAATGTAATCAACACAAATATCCTTAGACAAAGCATCGATGTTTTATCCCTAGTGGCAACAACACATCCACAACCTTAGAGGTTGTCTGTCACTCCCAGCATTCAATGGAGGCATGAACCCACTATCGAGCATAAATACTCCCTCTTGGAGTTACAAGTATCAACTTGGCCAGAGCCTCTACTAGCAACGGAGAGCATGCAAGAACATAAACAACATATATGATAGATTGATTATCAACTTGACATAGTATTCAATATTCATCGGATCCCAACAAACACAACATGTAGGATTACAAATAGATGATCTTGATCATGATAGGCAGCTCACAAGATCTAACATGATAGCACAATGAAGAGAAGACAACCATCTAGCTACTGCTATGGACCCATAGTCCGGGGGTGGACTACTCACACATCGATCCGGAGGCAATCATGGCGATGAAGAGACCTCCGGGAGATGATTCCCCTCTCCGGTAGGGTGCCGGAGGCGATCTCCTGAATCCCCCGAGATGGGATTGGCGGCGGCGGCGTCTCTGGAAGGTTTTCCCTATCGTGTCTCTCGGTACTGGGGGTTTCGCGACGAAGGCTTTAAGTAGGCGGAAGGGCAGGTCAGGAGGCGTCACGGGGGACCCACACAACAGGGCCGTGCGGCCAGGGCCCAGGCCGCGCCGCCCTGGCGTGTCGTCGCCCCGTGGCCCCACTTCGTCACTCCTTCGGTCTTCTGGAAGCTTCGTGTAAAAATAGGACCCTGGGCGTTGATTTCGTCCAATTCTGAGAATATTTCCTTACTAGGATTTCTGAAACCAAAAACAGCGAGAACAAAGAATCGGCTCTTCGGCATCTCGTCAATAGGTTAGTGCCGGAAAATACATAATAATGACATATAATGTGTATAAAACATGTGAGTATCATCATAAAAGTAGCATGGAACATACGAAATTACAGATACGTTTGGGACGTATCAGAACCCTCCTCGGCTCCGTAGACGATGAGGTAATCCACTCCCTCTACACCTCCGTAGAGGTCTGGCTCTTCATAGCAGATCCCATCTGCTCCATCTTGGCCGTCGGTGTCCTCCTCAAGACGATTCAGGCAATCTAAGCAGGGGATTATAAGAGGTATGAGTACGAGCGTACTCAACAAGTTCATTATAGGAAAGAGGTGTTTAATTGTAATATCCCAGTATTTGGGGTTACAAAAATAGAGGAAGCAGATGTGTGCATTGCATTCATGCATAGAAAATCCGGAGAATTTTCGCGTTTTAAAGTAAAACAGTCACAGTAACTGAAGTTTCACTTGACCTTGGTGGAATTGAAGTAGCTCATCAAGTCCACTGCTATAAACCTCAATGTGACTTTGCTAAAACCTTGTAATGGGTAGATATGATTTGATCTAAGGGGTTAGATCAAATGGAATTAAAACCAACACAAGAACATATTAATCAAGGATCAACTACTTAATCTTAGTAAAGATCACAACATGGTATTCCTTGCCATAACATAGGAACATCCATTTAATTGGAAATCAAGTAACAATAAATGGAGAAACCAATCTTCACTTATCTTTTCCATGTCTTTAACCAATCTATGTTCCTACCATGAACCTCTTGGTATTCATTCCACTTAATTCTTGGAAACATGACAAGGAGATCAACTCTAGAAGTATGTATTCTTCTTTATTCCAATTTATTAAACATCAAACCTAGAGAACTGAGAGTTCTATATTATTTATTAGAGAATCAATGATAAACCTTGAGCTGAACCTTGGATATACATCCATGTATTCAAATCATCATCCTTAAGAGGAACCTAGGATATTATTCAAGACATTCCTAGAAAGATAAACCATCTATGATCATTAGAGATATTGATGATCACATCATTCTCTATGGAGCATAACCTTAGGGTAGTATTAAAAGTCCTTCCCAAATGAGAGAGACCATTCATATCAAACCTAGCTTTACCTATTTAAGAACCAAGGACAAATCTTGAACTAAAGTATTAGGATATAAACCATCTCAACTTAGAGTGGTGAGATGATCTAGGATCAAATGGAATAAACCATATCCATGAATTGATAGAGTAAGGAGGAGACTAATTCAACTAAGATATCCAGGTGGAGACCTAACCTTTCACACCTAAAGAAATCTTGTGAGTACACCATAAACCCTAGAATAATCCATTCCTATATAGGAGAGCTCAAGCTATGGTGTTACACTCAAGATAGTTGAGGCAACACTTGAACTTTAGGGAGATAATTACTCAATCATTAAGATGATTATATCATCATATCTTGAGAAGAACCCTAAGTAATTATCTCAGGCATTCTTCAGGGATATAATCTGTTGAGACTATCATAGCCATGTCCACCCATGATAGTATCAAAGAGATACTATACCTAGTTGATCAAGACAATACTTGACCTAAGAAGTGAGAAAACTAGTTCATGAACAATACCTTAGGAAGCCAAACCTTGTTCATTATAAATTGAGTAATGATCATAAACCTAAGAACTTGAGGTAGAGTAATTAAGAACAAGTTGATCATGTCTAATACATGATCATGCTCTTGAGGTATGTGAGGATAAGTTAAATCCTAATAGGATAAGTAGATATTATTCACCACATGAAATCACAGGGAGGTAACTAGTAAGCAACCCTAGGCTTATATCCCAACCTTAACTTGTGAATCACTTGGTGACCATCAGTAGAATCATATCACATCTATATTTCATTTATTCCTCAATTAAAGAATCTAAGAAAACCTTAGAGTGAAACTCTATACTTTATATGGTGAGAAACCATTCATCCATTTAACCAAAGTTAACTATAAAAAGAACTATAACCACTTTAGTTACTTTAATGATAAATTGAGGATAATAATAGAAGTTAATTGGGAGAAGATAAAACCAATTCTCAAGTCCTTCGTAACTAAAGGAGAACATCAACTATTAAGCAAGTAACCACCTTATTATGGATAGGGGAGACTAAACCCTAGTTGGTGCATCATTTGGGTGATCACAAATATAATCCTAGTTCACATTTGAGTTCCAAACCATATGCCATTATGTGAATATCATTAGAACCCTAGAATTGCTCACAAACTAAATCTTATGCTTCAATTACTGAACCTAAGATTAACCTAGTGCTAAATTCTATAATTAAGACCCATAGGTGGTGATCAACCACTTATCATTATAACCCAGACCAAACCATGATGAGAGTAACATCTACTCCAGGTAATTCAAGGTGTTATTAAATATAATCCTAGTGCTACCTTTGGGAAATGGTTATAATAAAACCTACAAGACCTTAACAAGCAAGTGCTCACATAAAATTATGTGCAAGTGACAAATTCCTCAAATAGAAACCAAGCACTAATAACAATCTATGAAATACTTTGAGTTCAAAGTATTAACTCTAATCATTTCAAAGGATTTGATTCATAAGAAAAAGGAAAGTAAAATGAGAATATAAACTCATGTCTAATTGCTATTTTGAATAAGCCACATGTATGCAATTTATTCAAATGTAGAATACTTTCTTCCATTAGGAGCGTGATGCAATATTGATTGCACTACATCTTAATTGAAATAACATAATTAAGACACCTGCAAAAATGGATTTAAATGAGCAAATACAAAACAGAAAAAAATAAAAGAAGAAAAAGAAAAGAAAGAAAAACACTCACCTGGACCTCACCTGGCCGTGACAGCCCAGCAGGAGCCCATCAGCACCGGCCCAACCCCAGCCCAGTACCTCTTCGTTGAAAAATCAACGAGAGGAGCTCGTCCTCATCCTCTCCAGCGTGCATGGATGCCAGCACGAAGCCGTGCTCGGCCTCCTCTCTCTCACTGGCGACCTCTCCGCGATCGACGACGTGACGAGGCACGCTCCGACGCCGTATTAAAGCTCCAGCACGAACAACTGCGTCGGATTCTTCCACCTCTCCTAATTTTTCCCATGCCCGAAACCCTAGCTCAGCCGGACTCCGACCATCGCCACCGATGTAGACCTCCTCGAGCCACGCCGGGGACACCATCGTGATCGCCGTCCTCAACATGCCCGGTCTACAAAAGGAATCAAGCAGAGGCGTCCCGTAGTGCCGCCGTCGAGCTCGTCTTCTCCGACGACGGGAGCAGGCAATTTCGGCGAACCAGACCTCCCCTTGCCATACCGTCAAGCCCTGCATACTCCTGGTGAGCTCCTGATCTTCCTGGTATGCCTAGCCCGCTTGATTGCGTCCCCTAGCTACGTCGCACCTTGCACCTGTGAACTCTATCGCTCGGCCTCGTCGTCGGCCAAGCTCCGGCGACCATTTGGAGGCGGTGCCACCATCAATAGATTCACCTCGACGCCCTCATTCGTTTAAACAACAGCACACGCTCGCGGGAACCCTCTAGTGCCTGCGCCTTCTCCAACTAACAGCCGGTGAGGCACATGGTTGCCACATAGGCACCATGTGGCAGCCAACGTGGCTCGCCCC
>NC_061513.1:210434844-210502668 GCF_022539505.1 Lolium rigidum | reverse complement strand
GTAGGATCCCAAATCCCTGTGATTAAACATGCTAGTCCCTGGATCATTAGCTAGCACTCACAGTCGATGAATTATCATGTAAAACACAAGTCTTTATTACACGATTCGAATAATCCATAGTACAAATATTACAAATTGCATAGCCAAAGGCTAGCTCAATACAACGGAAAACGAAATAACATCTTGGAGTCCCATCAATGCCACAGGCTGGTTGAGTGTAGACTCGCGACCTACGCATTCTCACAAGTCGTCGAATAACCTGCAACATGAAAGGTTGCAGCCACGAGAGTGGTCAATACTTTGAATGTATGGCAAATTACACCGAGAAGATAAACTTAGCCTATATCTACATGCAAGGCAGACAAAAGGAGGCTTGAGTTTATTTGCGTAAAGCCAATTTTTACAAAGTTAAAGAGAAAATTCTTTTATCCTACTTTGAAAAACATTGATAAATAATATTGGCCGAGTGGAGCACATGGATATTACACACCAAGTGTCCAAATCAACCTAACACTTGGATATGACACACCAAGTCCCGAGCACTTGGATATTACACACCAAGGCCCCAAAATCCACCTATGAACGATATTACACACGCCATAGGGTTTTGAAAATTCCTTTGAAAAAGAGAGAGGAAATCATTCAGAGGCTCCATCCTTCAGATGCTCAAATTTGTCCTTTTACCGTGGACACGGTTGATCGATCAGATTGACACTCTCGAGAGGTTGCGCACTTTCCCCACAATTCACAACCAAGCCTTTCTGCCAAAATTATTCATCTTCATTAAGGCCAGGATGAGGTCACGACGAAGCTTTTCCTTATTAGCCCCTCCACCTTCCGGATCCGCCCATGCCCAAAATTCCTCCCAATGGCGGTACCCAGGTGAGGTTTCCCACTAAGTACTTTGCCAAGACAGAGCCCATATTGTATTGTGGTTGCACTGGAAGCTTCTGACATCTGGAACATGGCAGACTTCTTTGATCCTGGGCGGCAGTCCTCCACCAATCTCCACTCTGTCCCGTCAAAACCATTCCGTCCAGAAGAAAACTTAGTTTTATTTTGAAGGAGAATTTTGGGAGAAAAGTTGCGCTCATAAACAGAGCTCAAGTACTTAGAAAATTTTCTTGTTTCGAACCCTTTCGATATTTATATAGCATAAGCATAGCACTTAGAAAAATTTAGAGATTCCTATGGCCATGATATTAAGTGGAAATATTACTAAGTAATACTTCTACTCATGGTAATCTACAAAATAGCATGCGAACTTGTAAAATATTTACCAAATAAAATCTACCAAAACATCCTACACATGCATACTAAACATTTGAAGGAAAAACACATGCATAGTAGAAAACTTTGGACAAACATATGAACAAAGGTGTAACTTGCCTTAGTAATATTTGATGATGATTTCTTCTTTGTGAACTTTCTCGCGCACTCCGAATAAATCTAACGCATAGAAAAATTACACGCAATAAACAACCATTGCAAATAAAAGCCAAATAAAACGCATAATCATGTAAAACAAATAACATACAAAATAATATTAAATTAGATATTTATTTCGTGTTATAGTAGTTTTGATTGGTCCAAATATTATATATGGTCATAAGAATCAATTTGCAAAAGGAATTAATTTAATAGAATATGTTCAAACTAAGATTAAAACTACCAAATTAAAACAGGCAGATTTAGTTATTCATAAATTCGAAATTCCAACTCCGAAGTGTAGACAATAAAATTATGAAACTAACGCAAAAAGAATCGATCAAAACGGAGTTACGGTTATTTAACTATAATTTTTCAAAGATTTAGAGTTTTCCCGATTTAGAATTCGTCCGGGCGAATGTGATCCATTGGATTCAGATCTGACGTCTCCTGATACACCTGTCTCTGAACGCTTCATTGATCTTCAGCGCGGCTGCGACTCTGATGGTTGCGCGATACGATTTGACCAACTTAATTTGTAAAAGAAAATAAAAACTAACGCAAGAAATTTAACCGAAACAAAACTAGAGTCAAAACGAGATTCGAAATCAAATTCTAAACTTGCAGATTGGATAAAATATATAATTATAAAAATTAATATCATTATATAGAGTTTTTAATTCTGAACTCAATGCAAAAAACATTATCTAAAATAAAACTGCAGATTTAAAGTTACGATTTTTTGAAATCTAACATGTAACATGAGCTAGAGCTAGCAGTCTACCGAACTGATCGATCTATCAAACACATGTACACGACTAAAAGAAACAAAAATCTAGCGAACACGTGCCATGGTAGGATAGGCTGTACCGGTTTAGTGATGTACATGGTATTTCCTACGATGCTGGGAGCCATGCGTTACCAGGATTGAGGCGACCACCAGTTCAAAAAAAAAGGATTGAGGCGACCAGGACGAACGGGACGGCGTGGTGGTCGGGCGGGGACGTCGGCGTCGTGCTGGTGATCCCCTGGCTTGGCGAAGCTCTTTACGGGGTTCACCTCTCCTTCGTGGTTTCGCTTGCGTCAATGGCGTCCGTCAGAGTGGTCCTGAGCGGCTGCTATTCCCAGCTGGAGATGGCGAAGTCCGGCGAAACTCCGGCAACCTCGCGTGCGTGTTCTTGTCGTTCTGCTGATTGGGAAAAAGAATAAGAAGACGCGATAAATCAATCTGCGAATCTTAGACAAAGAAGGGACGGGCGAGGGGTCTTGGAACCTTCGTTCCCGAGCTCGGTGGTGGTGCTCCGGCGAGATCAGAAATCGAGCTTTTCGTGGTTTATAGTTTGCGATTTTCTTGAAAAACCAAGAGGGATTGCTGCGGGAGATTATATAGAGGGGATTTCGTGGAGTAGGGGTCACGAATTTAAACGGAATCGTGGCAAATCGAGATGTCTTGTAGGTATTGATTCAGTTACAGAGATGAACTCGTATAGGAGATGGACTCCAGGAAGATGATGACAGGTGGGTCCATATAATGGAAAAAAAATAACTAGAGGCCTTTGATTGGCTGGAGCGATGTGCACGGCCGCTCGTGCATCTAGTCGTGGTTGCCGTGGCTGTTCAGGTACGTGGAGTCTATCTCTTCTATTTTTTTTTTTTTGCTTCCTTTTATTTAGGAAAAACTATACAGATAATTATTCAATTAAATCTCAAAAGCCAAAACATGTAAATTGGACATACGGAAATCCCTTTTCCGCCTGAAATAAAATATGCAAACATATTTTACACACTTTGGCTATATAGATACTTGTGCATTTTTTTATAACACAGGGGAGTTTTAGTTTCAATCACTCAATCAATTCAAATATACACGGAATACAAAATAAATCATTTTTAATGAGATTTAAAATATAAAGAAAAATCCAACATTAATCATGATGAAGTCATATTATCATCTCTCTTTGATTTTCCCAAAATACGTAATGTTACTTAGATGCAAATAACACCGAACATAAGCTTCTCCAAAACTTTACTTTTAATTAGAAATGTCATATTATTTCCTCTCGTGAAACATTGGAAAATATTTGGAAAGATCCAAGAATTCAAATAATAATCAAACGGGCATATCAAGCATTAATCCACCATAATTTGGGAAAGTCATTTTATTCCCTCTCTTCATACATTTAGTATGGTTGGGTAATTATTTTAGTTCAAACTAAAGAAACCAAGTGGTTGAAATAAAATGAAAACAATTTGGATGTTATATTACTACAATACTCCAAGGTAGCACTAGTTGTAATGACCCCGGATCTGGTAGGATCCAAAGTCCCTGTGATTAAACATGCTAGTCCCTGGATCATTAGCTAGCACTCACAGTCGATGAATTATCATGTAAAACACAAGTCTTTATTACACGATTCGAATAATCCAGAGTACAAATAATTACAACTTGCATAGCCAAATGCTAGCTCAATACAACGGAAAACGAAATAACATCTTGGAGTCCCATCAATGCCACAGGCTGGTTGAGTGTAGACTCGCGACCTACGCATTCTCACAAGTCGTCGAATAACCTGCAACATGAAAGGTTGCAGCCACGAGAGTGGTCAATACTTTGAATGTATGGCAAATTACACCAAGAAGGGGAAAATTGACTACATCTACATGCAAGGCAGACAAGAGGAGGCTTGAGTTTTATTTGCGTAAAGCCAATTTTTACAAAGTTAAAGAGAAAATCTTTTATCCTACTTTGCAAAATTTTGATAAATTAATATTGGCCGAGTGGAGCACATGGATATTACACACCAAGTGTCCAAATCAACCTAACACTTGGATATGACACACCAAGTCCCGAGCACTTGGATATTACACACCAAGGCCCCAAAACCCACCTATGAACGATATTACACACGCCATAGGGTTTTGAAAACATTTACTTAGAAAAGAGAGGAAATCATTCGGAGGCTCCATCCTTCGGATGCTCACAATTGTCCCGTTACCGTGGACACGGCTGATCGATCGAGTTAACACTCTCGAGAGGTTGCGCTCTTTACCCACAATTCACAACCAAGCCTTTTTGCCAAAATTCTTCATCTTCATTAAGGCCAGGACGAGGTCACGACGAAGCTTTTCCTTAGTAGCCCCTCCACCTTCCGGATCCGCCCGTGCCCAAAATTCCTCCCAATGGCGGTACCCAGGCGAGGTTTCCCACTAAGTACTTAGCCAAGACAGAGCCCATATTGTATTGTGGTTGCACTGGAAGTGAGCGCAACTTTTCTCCCAAAAATCCTCCTTCAAAATAAAATTAAGTTTTCTTCTGGGCGGAATGGTTTTGACGGGACAACGAGTGTGGAGATTGGTGGAGGACTGCCGCCCAGGATCAAAGAAGTCTGCCATGTTCCATTACGTAGCATAAGCATAGCACTTAGAAAAATTTAGGGATTCCTATGGCCATGTTATCAAGTGGAAATATTTCTAAGTAATACTTCTACTCATGGCAATCTACAAAATAGCACGCGACTTGCAAAATATCCACTAAGTAAAATCTACCAAAACATCCTACACATGCATACTAATCATTTGAAGGAAAAAGACATGCATAGTAGAAAACTTGGGACAACATGAACAAAGGTGTAACTTGCCTTAGTAAAATTTGACAATGATTTCTTCCTTGTGAATTTCGCTCGCACTCCGAATAAATCTAACGCATAGAAAAATTACACGCAATAAACAACCATTGTAAATAAAGAGCCAAATAAAACACATAATCATGTAAAACAAATAAAATGTAAAATAATTTTAAATTATATATTTATTTCGTGCTACAGTAACTATGTTTGTTACAAATATTAGATATGTTCAAAAGGATCAATTTGCAACAGGAATTAATTTGATAGAATTTATATGACTCCAAATATGTTCAAATTGAGGTTTAAGCACTTTAATATTACATGCTGGCAGATTATTTATTTATATTTTCGAAATTCCAATACCAAGTGTTGATAATAAAATTCTGAAACTAACACAAAAAGAATCGATCAAAACGGAGTTACGGTTATTTAATTATGATTTTCGGAAGTATTCAGATTTTGTTGTTTTAAAGCAGGGAGGTGGCACGTCTCGGAGCATCCGATCTTGATCAGACGGATGTGGCACTTCTCGGCTTCAGCTTCGGCTGGACTTCGGCTGGCGGCTTGGCTCGGCTTCAGCTTGGCTCGGCTTCGGCCTGGCTCGGCGACACGTAACGACAGGAAATATCGTACTAATATACCAAACTCAATTTTTAGCTGATAAACTCAAAAATTCTATAATTTGCAAAATTAGTATCAGTGGGTAGAGGATTTGATTACGAATTCAACGCAAAAAACAAAATCTAAAACAAAGCTCTAGATTTAAAGATACAAATTTTTGAAGTTTTAATCAGAGAAGGAGCTAGCTCTCCCATGGATCGATCGAACCATGCACTGATACCGGTTCGTGCGGACGATGGCTGCGTTTTGGTGCTTCCCTGACTTGGCGAAGTTCTTGACGGGGTCCTCCTCTTCTTCGTGGTGTCGCGTACGTCAACAGCGTCCGTCGGCGTGGTCCTGAGCAGCTGCTAATCTCAGATGGAGGCTGCGAAGTCCGGCGGAACTCCGGCGATCTTGTGTGCGTGTTCTTGTCGTTCTGCGGATGAGGAAAAAGGTTAAGAAGATGGAGTAGATCGATCTATGAATCTTGGACAAAGGAGGGAAGGGCGAGCAGTGCTGCAACCTTCTTTCCTGAGCTCGACGGTGGTGCTCCGGCGAGATCGGAAATCGAACTTTTCGTCGTCTAGAGTTTGCGATTTTTGGAAAAACGGAGAGGGAACGATGCGGGAGTTTATATAGTGGAGATTTCGTGACGTAGGGGTCACGAATTTAAACAGAAGCGAGACGAATTTGTGGGGATTGTAGTCGGTTTGGAAGTCTCGTGTTCTTGTGGAACTTCAGCCAGGAGGTTGAAGACGATACGTGATCCCCAGATGTCATTGTCGGCAGCGAAAAGGGAAACAATGGGAGTTGGGCCGGCATCAGGCCACTGCGGCCGCGTGCGCGGAAAGTGCGCTGAGCTGGGATGGTTTGGTGCATGCGGCCAGCTCCATATGCGCGTGTCCAGAAAAAGAAGGCTAGCTGCTCTGATCGTTTGCTATTTTTTTAATTCCTTTCTTTTCCTTTTCCAAGTCTCAAATTTGTTCAATTACAGAAAATTTAGAATAGTCTTATTAGACCTAATGAACACTGTTCCGGTCTGAATATTTTTTTTTTAAATCCTTTCATGCCTTTTAGCCATTAGAGCTATTTAAGCAATATATTTCCAAATAATAGATTTTAGCGTTTAATTAAATCGATCGAGCAATCAATCCAAACAAACGCAAACATACATAAAATAAAAAAATAAATCATTTTAAATGAGATTTAAAGTATAAAGTAAATCCAACATTAATCATGATGAAGTCATATTATCATCTCTCTTTGATTTTCCTCAAATACAAAATGTTACTTAGATGCAAATAACACCGAACAGAAGTTTCTCCAAAACTTTATTTTTAATTGGAAATGTCATGTTATTTCCTCTCGTGAAACATTGGAAAATATTTGGAAAGATCGAAGAATTCAATTAATAATCAAACGGACATATCAAGCATTAATCCACCATAATTTGGGAAAGTCATTTTATCCCTCTCATTTATACATTTATTATGGTTGGGTAATTATTTTAGTTCAAACTAAAGAAACCAAATGGTTGAAACAAAAATGAAAACAGTTTGGATAGTCATGTTAATCCACTCGTATAAAAATACTTTAAAGCAAGGTTGAAAAAAATAAAACATGTCATCAAGATTTATTTTCATTCACAATTTTAATCAAAGTCAAACAATTCAATCAACTTAATTTAATAATTTTAACATTCCAAAATTAGAAAAAATTTGGGATGTTACAGACTACCACCGTTAAAAGGAATCTCGTCCTCGAGATTCGAGAAGGCTAGAAAGAAAGGGTTTGGGACAGACTGGGTAGCTACCACCCTTAAAAGGAGTCTTCCTTGGTGTTGCAAAAATTCTACGGTTTCACTTTGGAGCCTCGTCTTATGTTGGTCGCTCTATCTTTTTGACTTCTTCAAAGCTCTATTCTTAGATGTGATGATTGCTTCTTGTCTGGACATTGGACGAACAGTCTCGGTTGTCTTAGTATCACCTGATGTGATAAGTGCTTTTCTCGACTGCAGGCTTGCTTCTTTAAATAGCATGTTGAAGCACTTCTCGATTTTACTTAGGTGAACATATTCATCGTGTCGTTCTTTGTAGTCCTTCTCCATGTTTTAGATATTCTTCTGGTCTTCAAGTCATATCCACATCATGAATCCATTGCTTCGGGGTTTAAGATAGGGGAGAATAGACTATAGAAAGAAAGAGAAAGATACTTGGTACCCATACAAACAACTTTATTTAGAAAAAATTTGTTGTTGTTGTCAACAAAATAATAAAAATGACAACTCACAAGTCATCGCACCTAACGTTGTATCGTAGTCTATCTAGGTTTGGTTCCTAATAGGCAACTTGAAATCTTCATAGTCTTCATAGTCTTGAGAAGTTTCTTTGTAGTCTTCTAGTATTCTGAATCTTCATAGTACTTCAAAGTCTTCGGAGTATTCAGTAGACTATCGTTGAAGCATCATTGGCATGAACATTGTAGATCTGACTTGGTGTAAGATATCATCTTGAGAAGTCTGTTGAAGTGGGTATGGATCAACTATTACTTTTGAAAAGAGAAGAGATTAAAAAAATGTTCATACTCTCAAGATAGAAGATGAGTAGTACTATAGTATTTCATAAATTACTTAGAAATTATTAGTCTTAAGGTTTTCCATGGCTAAGGTCACGTCCTACAGTCAACATGTGCTCTGATACCATCTGTAATGACCCCGGATCTGGTAGGATCCAAAGTCCCTGTGATTAAACATGCTAGTCCCTGGATCATTAGCTAGCACTCACAGTCGATGAATTATCATGTAAAACACAAGTCTTTATTACACGATTCGAATAATCCAGAGTACAAATAATTACAACTTGCATAGCCAAATGCTAGCTCAATACAACGGAAAACGAAATAACATCTTGGAGTCCCATCAATGCCACAGGCTGGTTGAGTGTAGACTCGCGACCTACGCATTCTCACAAGTCGTCGAATAACCTGCAACATGAAAGGTTGCAGCCACGAGAGTGGTCAATACTTTGAATGTATGGCAAATTACACCAAGAAGAGGAAAATTGACTACATCTACATGCAAGGCAGACAAGAGGAGGCTTGAGGTTTTATTTGCGTAAAGCCAATTTTTACAAAGTTAAAGAGAAAATTCTTTTATCCTACTTTGCAAAATTTTGATAAATTAATATTGGCCGAGTGGAGCACATGGATATTACACACCAAGTGTCCAAATCAACCTAACACTTGGATATGACACACCAAGTCCCAAGCACTTGGATATTACACACCAAGTCCCGAGCACTGGATATTACACACAAGGCCCCAAAACCCACCTATGAACGATATTACACACGCCATAGGGTTTTGAAAACATTTACTTAGAAAAAGAGATGAAATCATTCGGAGGCTCCATCATTCAGATGCTCACAATTGTCCTTTTACCGTGGACACGGCTGATCGATCAGGTTAACACTCTCGAGAGGTTGCGCTCTTTACCCACAATTCACAACCAAGCCTTTTCGCCAAAATTCTTCATCTTCATTAAGGCCAGGACGAGGTCACGACGAAGCTTTTCCTTAGTAGCCCCTCCACCTTCCGGATCCGCCCGTGCCCAAAATTCCTCCCAATGGCGGTACCCAGGCGAGGTTTCCCACTAAGTACTTAGCCAAGACATAGCCCATATTGTATTGTGGTTGCACTGGAAGCTTCTGACATCTAGAACATGGCAGACTTCTTTGATCCTGGGCGGCAGTCCTCCACCAATCTCCACTCGTTGTCCCGTCAAAACCATTTCGCCCAGAAGAAAACTTAGTTTTATTTTGAAGGAGACTTTTGGGAGAAAAGTTGCTAAACAGAGCTCAAGTACTTAGAAAAAATTCTTGTTTCGAACCCTTTCGATATTTATATAGCACAAGCATAGCACTTAGAAAAATTTAGGGATTCCTATGTCCATGATATCAAGTGGAAATATTTCTAAGTAATATTTCTACTCATGGCAATCTACAAAATAGCACGCGAAACTTGTAAAATATTTATCAAGTAAAATCTACCAAAACATCCTACACATGCATACTAATCATTTGAAGGAAAAAGACATGCATAGTAGAAAACTTGGGACAAATATATGAATAAAGGTGTAACTTTCCTTAGTAAAATTTGACGATGATTTCTTGCTTGTGAATTTCGCTCGCACTCCGAATAAATCTAACGCATAGAAAAATTACACGCAATAAACAACCATTGCAAATAAAGAGCCAAATAAAACACATAATCATGTAAAACAAAGGAAAATGCAAAAATATATTAAATAACATATTTATTTCGTGGTACCATATTTATGTTTTAAAATATTAGATATGTTCATAAAAATCAAGTTTTAAAAGGAATTAATTTAATAGGATTTATATAACTCCAAATATGTTCAAATTAAGGTTAAGCATTTTAATATTACATGCTGCAGATTAATTATTTATATTTTCGAAATTCCAACACCAAAGTGTAGATATTAAAATTAAAAAAGTAACGCAAAAAGAATCGATCAAAACGAAGTTACGGTTATTTAGTTATGATTTTCCAAAAATTTAGCATTTTCGTGATTTTGAACTCGTCGTGGCGAAAGTGCTCCGTTGGATCCCGATCTGATGGTTACTGTAGCTCCTGTCTGGGAAGTCTTCAGGTTTTGACGTCATGGCGGCCGCGGCTCCGACGTTGCGCGAAGTGATGCGATTCGATCTCAACTTAATTTGTAAAACAAAATAAAAACTATCCCAGGAAATTTAATTCAAACGAAACTCGCAGATTTAAAAATAGCCAACATGATATTTGAATTTAAGATTTAAACTTGTAGGTTCAAACAAATCTATAACTATAAAAATTAGTACCATCAGATAGATAATTTAATTAACCAACGCAAAAGGAATTAATTAAATCGGAGGTCTAGATTTAAAGATACAAAATTTTGAAGTTTTGACCAGAGCATGAGCTAGCTCTCTGATGGATCGATCGTGCAGTATATCCTATTGTGCTACTGTGCTGAGGAGCGTTACCAGCTGATGGTGGTGGGCGACGAAGTTGATACGCGGTGGTCGGGTGTGGAGGGCGGCTTGTTCTGGTGCTTCCTCGGCTTGGTTGAGTTCTTGATGGGTTCCCTTCTCCTTCGTGGCGTCGCGTGCGTCAAGGAACCTTTGTCGGCGTGGTTCCAACCAGTTGCTAATTCCCCCGATTGGAGACGACGAAGTATAGCGAAACTCCGGCAGCCTCGTCTGCATGTTCTTGTGATTCTGCGGATGGAGAAAAAGGTAAGAAAGGGCGTCGAGCAAGGATTAACAACGGAGGAGATGAAGGGTTAGGAAGCTGCTGATCATCTTCAAAACTTCAGAAACGAAGAACTCCGGCGAGATCTATATGGTGGTATAGGATATCGGGATTGAGCGATTTTCGGAAAAACGGAACAGGGAGGCGGAGGCGGTATTTATGGTGAGATCTTCGTGGAGTAGGGGACACGAATTTGAACGAAATCGTGGCTATTTCCTGGAGACTTTTCTGGTACGAATGAACTCGTGTTACGTTCCATCTCCTAGGTAGGTGATGACATGTGGGCCTACAAAATATTAAAAAAAACTGGACAGAGAGGGCTGATTGCTGGAGCGACTGCATGCTCGTGCATCTAGTCGTGGCTGGCTTGGCCATTCAGGTACGTGTATGTGCACATCTCTTCCCTTTATTCGTTTTTTGTTTTCTTTTATTTAGGAAAAAGTTTAGAGATAATTATTCAATTAATGGACATAGGGAAATCCTTTTAAGTTTATAAAAGGTACAAAAGTAATTTTTTACGCACTTTGAGTTATAATACTATTCGTGCATGATTTCTAAAAATGATTTTGGGGTTTTAATTAATCCATCACTCAATCAATTCAAACAAATTCAAACATACACGAGATACTAAATCAATTTTTGAATGAAAATTCAAATACTAATAACTTTCCAACCGTAATAATGATGAAGTCATATTATCATCTCTCTTTTATTTCCCAAAATATAGAATGTTACTTAGATGCAAAACACCAGAAGCTTCTCAAAAAGTTTAATTTTAACTGGAAATGTCATATTATTTCCTCTCGTGAAACACCGGAAAATATTTGGAAAGATCCTAGAATTCAAATAATTACTTCAATAATCAAATAAGCATATCAAGCATAAATCCACCATAACTGGGAAAATCATTTTATTCCCTCTCGTTAATAATTCAAGTATGGTTGGATGATTGTTTTAAATATCAGTAAGAATCCAATTGGTAAAAATGAAATCAAACAATTTGGATAGTCATGTTAATCCACTCATAAAAAAATTTAATAGGTTGAGAAAATTCAAGCAAGTTTTCAAAAATTTCCGTTCATTCAAAAATTCCAATCAAAGTGAAACAATTCAATCAACTTAATTTAATAATTTAAACATTCCAAAATTTGAAAAATTTCGGGATGTTACAGTAACATCAGTGATGGTCACATTCTCATGTTGGCGTCCCTGCTGCACAGATTCAGTCTGGCTGCTAACGAGTTGTGTTTCAGAGTTTTCTTCACTGACATTGTTGCTTTGTTCGACTCAATGTCCCTACAGCCAACCAACACTTTAACATATTCAGGTTTATGGAGGGTGGAAGCATCAAGGTCCAGGGATACACCAACGAGCCCACCAGCATAGAAAATATTGGCTTCGCACCTCTTATCCAGTGGAATATTGCTGATTTTTACCCATGCTTTATGAAGCGGAGCCTTAGCTCCAACCGAAGCTATCCACGGAGAAAGACTGACAGTAGAATCGGCGGTTTTGAGCTTCATAGATGCCCCATAGCAAACAGCTCTTTCAACCTCACGAGGAGTACGGAATCACATGGTATACTGATTAGGACCAATGCATCTCCAGCTATCTCCAAAGATGATGTTAAACGATTGCTCAATCTCTCTACAGGTTGCACTCCCCTCTATGATAGTAATCACAGCACTAGTAGCCCTCTCCTTGATTAACTTGGAGGAACTCTGATCTAAAGAAGCCACGGCCAGGTGCCTAGAACCCACACATGGAAGGAGCACATTTCCAAGGAAGCACAGTTTGACAAATCTGGGAAATATGCCCAAATTTTTTGTGCAACGATCGCATCAGATAGTGGGGCACCGAGCAGTGTAGTGGCCAGCTATGTTGCAATTTAGACAGGGAGCTGGGTCACCGGCAGCCATGAGGGAATTGGCTGCACCCCCTGAGCAGCACCAGTTTTACCTCCACCAGTCGAAGAAGCTTCCTAGCGGGGCTTCTCAGATTCCCAGGCCGCCGCTTCCTACCAATCGTTGGACTGCTGAGAGTGGGATTTGGTGCCGCGCAGGTTGGTGGAGGAGGTCTGCGCCGCCTCATTGCGTGCCAGACGTTGCGGCCGCGACCGCGGTTTGGCTGATTGCATCCTCTCCCACCGCCGAACCGTCGTCCACCGTCACCCATCGGAGGAGAGGCGGCGAATTGAGCGTAGGAGCGAGGATCTCCGACGACCTTGCCTCGCCACCAGCCGAATGAATCGGGGGATCGTGGAGGAGAGCGAGTAGGAACCTGCTTGTGACGGTAAAGCACACGTCCGTTGGGAACCCCAAGAGGAAGGTATGATGCGTACAACAGCGAGTTTTCCCTCAGAAAGAAACCAAGGTTATCGAACCAGTAGGAGATGAAGGCCACGTGAAGGTTGTTGGTGAAGGAGTGTAGTGCGGCGCAACACCAGGGATTCCGGCGCCAACGTGGAACTTGCACAACGCAATCAAAGTACTTTGCCCCAACTTAACAGTGAGGTTGTCAATCTCACCGGCTTGCTGAAAACAAAAGATTAAATGTATGGTGTGGAGAATGATGTTTGCTTGCAGAAAACAAAAGAGAACAATGATTGCAGTAGATTATACTTCAGATGTAAAAGAATGGACCGGGGTCCACAGTTTACTAGTGGTGTCTCTCCAATAAGATAAATAACATATTGGATGAACAAATTACAGTTGGGCAATTGACAAATAGAGAGGGCATAACAATGCACATACATATCATGATGACTACTATGAGATTTACTTAGGGCATTACGACAAAGAACATAGACCGCCATCCAACATGCATCTATGCCTAAAAAGTCCACCTTCGGGTTAGCATCCGCACCCCTTCCAAGTATTAAGTTGCAAACAACGGACAATTGCATTAAGTACCGTGCGTAATGTAAACAATACAAATATCTTTAGACAAAGCATTGATGTTTTATCCCTAGTGGCAACAAGCACATCCACAACCTTAGGGGTTCCCGACACTCCCCGCATTCAATGGAGACATGAACCCACTATCGAGCATAAATACTCCCTCTTGGAGTTACAAGTATCAACTTGGCCAGAGCCTCTACAAGCAACGGAGAGCATGCAAGATCATAAACAACACATATATGATAGATCAATAATCAACTTGACATAGTATTTCATATTCATCGGATCCCAACAAACACAACATGTAGCATTACAAATAGATGATCTTGATCATGATAGGCAGCTCACAAGATCTAAACATGATAGCACAAGAGGAGAACACAACCATCTAGCTACTGCTATGGACCCATAGTCCAATGATGAACTACTCACGCATCAGTCCGGAGGCGGGCATGGTGATGTAGAGCCCTCCGGTGATGATTCCCCTCTCCGGCAGGGTGCCGGAGGCGATCTCCTGAACCCCCCGAGATAGGGTTGACGGCGGCGGCGCCTCTGGAACTGTTCTGGTATTCTGGCTCTCGGTGATAGGGTTTTCGCGTCGGAAGGATATTATAGGCGAAGGGGAAGAGTCGGGGGACGCCCGAGGGGCCCACCCCATATGGCGGCGCGGCCAGGGGTGGGGCCGCGCCCCCCTATGGTGTGGCCGCCTCGTGGCTCATCTTCGTCTCTCCTTCGGACTTTGGAACATTCCGCGGAAAATAAGGCCGTGGGCTTTTGTTTCGTCCAATTCCGAGAATATCCGTAAACTAACTTTTCTAAAATAAAAAACAGCAGAAAACAGGAACTGGCACTGCGACATCTTGTTAATAGGTTAGTCCCGGAAATTGCATAAAAAAGATATAAAGTGTGAATAAAACATGTAGGTATTGTCATAAAACTCGCATGGAACATAAGAAATTATAGATACGTTGGAGACGTATCCAGCATCCCCAAGCTTAGTTCCTACTCGCCCTCGAGTAGGTAAACGATAAAAAGAATAATTTCTGAAGTGACATGCGACCAACATAATCTTGATCAACACTATTGTAAAGCATATGAGATGAATGAGGTGACCCAAAGCAATGGTCTATAGTTTGCTAACAAAAAGATAATGACTAAACAACTGGATCATATAGCAAAAACTTTTCATGAATAGTACTTTCAAGACAAGCATCAAAAAGTCTTGCATAAGAGTTAACTCATAAAGCAATAGATTCTTAATAAGAGGTTTTGAAGCAACACAAAGGAAGATTTAAGTTTCAGCAATTGCTTTCAACTTTCAACATGCATATCTCATGGATAATTGTCAACACAAAGTAATATAATAAGTGCAATAAGTAAACATGTAAGAATCAGTGCACACAGTTAACACAAGTGTTTGCTTCTAAGATAGAAAGAAGTAGGTAAATTGACTCAACATAAAGTAAAAGAAAGACCCTTCACAGAGGGAAGCAGGGATTACTTATGTGCTAGAGCTTTTTATTTTGAAAGAATGGAAACAATTGTGTCAACGGTAGTAATAATTCATATGTGTTATGTATAAAACCTCCTATAAGTTGCAAGCCTCATGCATCGAATACTAATAGTGCCTGCACCTTGTCCTAATTAGCTCGGATTTCCATGGATTATCATTGCATTACATATGTTTCAACCAAGTGTCACAAAGGGGTACCTCTATGCCACTGTACAAAGGTCCAAGGAGATAAATCGCATTTGATTTCTCGATTTTGATAGATCTCAACTTGAGGACATCCATACCGGGACAACATGGAAAACAGATAATGGACTCCTCTTTTATGCTTTAAGCATTCAACAACAGGTAATATTCTCATAAGAGATTTGAGGATTAATGTCCAAGCTGAAACTTCCACCAAGATACATGGCTTTGGTTGGCGGCCCAATGTTCTTCTCTAACAATATGCATACTCAAACCATTTAACTCATGTAAAATCTCCCTTACTTCAGACAAGACGAACATGCATAGCAACTCACATGATATTCAACAAAGGTGTGACAGGTTGATGGCGTCCTCAGATAACATGGTTACCGCTCAACAAGCAACTTATAAGAACTAAGATACATAAGCGACATATTCCTTACCACAATAGTTTTTTAGGCTACTTTCCCATGAGCTATGTATTGCAAAAACAAGGAATGAACTTTTTTTGAAAGGTTTTAAAGGTAGCACACAAGCAATTTACTTGGAATGGCAGAAAAATACCACATAGTAGGTAGTTATGGTGGACACAAATGGCATAGGTTTTGGCTCAAGGTTTTGGATGCACGAGAAGCATTCCCTCTCAATACAAGGCTTTGGCTAGCAAGGTTGTTTGAAGCAAACACAAGTATAAACCGGTACAACAAAACTTACATAAGAACATATTGCAAGAATTATAAGACTCTACACTGTCTTCCTTGTTGTTCAAACACTTTTACCAGAAAATATCTAGACCTTAGAGAGACCAATCATGCAAACCAAATTTCAACAAGCTCTACGGTAGTTCTCCACTAATAGATTTAAACTACATGATGCAAGAGCTGAAACATGATCTACTTGAGAGCTCAAAACAATTGCCAGGTATCAAATTATTCAAGACAATATACCAATTACCACATGAAGCATTTTCTGTTTCCAACAAAATAACAATAAGTGTTGTGGCTTTCAGCTTTCGCCATGAACATGAAAAATAAAACTAAGAACACAAGTGTTCAAATAAAAAGCGGAGCGTGTCTCTCTCCCACACAAGCATGTTTAGGATCCGATTTTATTCAAACACAAACAAAAATAAAAGCACACAGACGCTCCAAGTAAAGCACATAAGATGTGACGGAATTAAAATATAGTTTCACTAGAGGTGACCTGATAAGTTGTTGATGAAGAAGGGGATGCCTTGGGCATCCCCAAGCTTAGACGCTTGAGTCTTCTTGAAATATGCAGGGATGAACCACGGGGCATCCCCAAGCTTAGACTTTTCACTCTTCTTGATCATATCATATCATCCTCCTCTCTTGATCCTTGAAAACTTCCTTCACACCAAACTCAAAGCATTCTCATTAGAGGGTTAGTGCATAATCAAAAATTCACAAGTTCAGCAAGGACACAATCATTCCTAACACTTCTGGACATTACCCAAGACTACTGAAATTTAATGGAGCAAAGAAATCCACTCAACACAGTAAAAGAGGCAATGCGAAATAAAAGGCAGAATCTGTCAAAACAGAACAGTCCGTAAAGACGAATTTTTTCGAGGCACTTAACATGCTCAGATGGAAAAGCTCCAGTTGAACGAAAGTTGCGTACATATCTGAGGATCACGCATGAATTTTTTCAGCATTTTACGAGTTTCCTACAGAGAGATCAACTCAAATTCGTGACAGCTAAAAATCTGTTTCTGCGCAGAAATCCAAATCTAGTATCAACTTTACTATCAAAGACTTTACTTGGCACAACAATGCAATAAAATAAAGATACAAAGGTATTGCTACAGTAGTAACAAGCACCTTGACTCAAATATAAAACAAAAATTGCAGAAATAAAATAATGGGTTGTCTCCCATAAGCGCTTTTCTTTAACGCCTTTCAGCTAGGCGCGAAAGTGAAAATCAAGTAACATCAAGAGAAGAAGCATCAACATCATAATTTGTTCTAATAATAGAATCAAAAGGCATCTTCATTCTCTTTCTAGGAAAGTGTTCCATACCTTTCTTAAGAGGGAATTGATATTTAATATTTCCTTCTTTCATATCAACAATAGCACCAACGGTTCGAAGAAAGGGTCTTCCCAAAACAATAGGACAAGATGCATTGCATTCAATATCCAAAACAACAAAATCAACGGGGACAAGGTTATTGTTAACCGTAATGTGAACATTATCAATTCTCCCCAAAGGTTTCTTTATAGAATTATCAGCAAGATTAACATCCAAATAACAGTATTCCAAAGGTGGCAAGTCAAGCATATCATAAAGTTTCTTAGGCATAACGGAAATACTTGCACCAAGATCACATAAAGCATTACAATCAAAATCATTGACCTTCATTTTAATGATGGGCTCCCAACCATCTTCCAACTTCCTAGGGATAGAAGCTTCAAGTTTTAATTCCTCTTCTCTAGCTTTAATGAGAGCATTTGTAATATGTTTTGTAAAGGCCAAGTTTATAGCACTAGCATTAGGACTTCTAGCAAGTTTTTGCAAGAACTTAATAACTTCAGAGATATGACAATTATCAAAATCAAAACCATTATGATCTAAAGCAATGGGACCATTGTCCCCAACACTTTGAAAAATTTCAGCACTTTTATCACAAACAATTTCAGCAGTTTCAGGCAATTTTGCACGCTTTGTAGTAGAAGTAGAAACATTGCCAACACCAATTATTTTACCATTGATAGTAGGAGATTTAGTAACATGTGAAGTATCAACATTACTAGTGGTGGTAATAGTCCAAACTCTATCTATATTTTTCTCTTTAGCAAGTTTTTCTTCTCTTTCCCACCTAGCATGCAATTCAGCCAACATTCTAATATTGTCATCAATCCGAACTTTGATAGCATTTGCTTTAGCAAGCATTTTATTAACATTATCCTCAGGTTTAGCAGCCATTTTATTAATTAAAGAAGCTTGTGACTCAGACATGTATGAAATTCGGTGTTCAGCATTTGAAAGCTTAGTTTGCAAACCAGAAATTACCATATTCAAATTCTCAAGTTGATTCCCTATATTTTTCAATAAGGCAGATTGTTCATTCATAGTTTTAGTAAACAATTGATTTTGCTCATATTGTGATTGCATATAGCTCTTAGTAGCTCTTTCAATTTCCAGCATGTTTTCCTCACTAGGCAAAACAGATCTATCATAAGAATTACCATAACCATTACCACTATTAGAAGGATATGGCCTATAGTTGTTGTTACCAAAATTATTCCTATAAGCATTGTTGTTGAAATTATTATTTTTAATGAAGTTCACATCAACATGCTCTTCTTGAGCAACCAATGAAGCTAAAGGAACATTATTAGGATCAACATGAGATTTACCATTAACAAGCATAGACATAATAACATCAATCTTATCACTCAAAGAAGAGGTTTCTTCAACAGAGTTTACCTTCTTACCTTGAGGATTTCTTTCAGTGTGCCATTCAGAGTAGTTGATCATCATATCATCAAGAAGCTTTGTTGCAGCACCCAAAGTGATGGACATAAAAGTACCTCCAGCAGCTGAATCCAATAGGTTCCTTGAAGAAAAATTCAATCCTGCATAAAAGGTTTGGATGATCATCCAAGTAGTTAGTCCATGGGTAGGGCAATTCTTTACCAAAGATTTCATTCTCTCCCATGCTTGGGCAACATGTTCATTATCCAATTGCTTAAAATTCATAATGCTACTTCTCAAAGATATAATTTTAGAAGGAGGATAATATTTTCCAATGAAAGCATCTTTACATTTAGTCCATGAATCAATACTATTTTTAGGCAAAGATAGCAACCAATCTTTAGTTCTTCCTCTTAAGGAGAAAGGAAACAATTTCAGTTTTATAATATCCCCATCTATATCCTTATACTTTTGCATTTCACAAAGTTCAACAAAATTATTAAGATGGGCAGCAGCATCATCAGTACTAACACCAGAAAATTGCTCTCTCATAACAAGATTCAGTAAAGCAGGTTTAATTTCATAAAATTCTGCTGTAGTAGCAGGTGGAGCAATAGGAGTGCATATGAAATCATTATTATTTGTGCTAGTGAAGTCACACAACTTAGTATTCTCAGGAGTATTCATTTTAACAGTAATAAAGCAAACCGAATTAAAATAAAGTAAAACAAGTAACTATTTTTTTTGTGTTTTTGATATAAATAAAGCAAACAAGACAGAAAATAAAATAAAGCGAGACAATAAACAAAGTAAAGAGATTGGGTGTGAGAGACTCCCCTTGCAGCGTGTCTTGATCTCCCTGGCAACGGCGCCAGAAAAGTAGCTGCTGGCGTGTAGGGAGTTAGAAATCCCTGGGGTGTAACAACGCCAGAAAAGCCTGCTTGTGACGGTAAAGCACACATCCGTTGGGAACCCCAAGAGGAAGGTATGATGAGCACAGCAGTGAGTTTTCCCTCTGTAAGAAACCAAGGTTATCGAACCAGTAGGAGATGAAGGCCACGTGAAGGTTGTTGGTGAAAGAGTGTAGTGCGGCGCAACACCAGTGATTCCGGCGCCAACGTGGAACCTGCACAACACAATCAAACTACTTTGCCCCAACTTAACAGTGAGGTTGTCAATCTCACCGGCTTGCTGAAAACAAAGGATTAAACGTATGGTGTGGAGAATTATGTTTGCTTGTAGAAAACAAAAGAGAACAATGATTGCAGTAGGTTGTATTTCAGATGCAAAAGAATGGACCGGGGTCCACAGTTCACTAGTGGTGTCTCTCCAATAAGATAAATAGCATCTTGGGTGAACAAATTACAGTTGGGCAATTGACAAATAGAGAGGGCATAACAATGCACATACATATCATGATGACTACTATGAGATTTACTTAGGGCATTACGACAAAGAACATAGACCGCCATCCAGCATGCATCTATGCCTAAAAAGTCCACCTCCGGGTTAGCATCCGCACCCCCTCCAGTATCAAGTTGCTTGAGGCCCATCCAGTCCACCTGTGGCCCGTCAAAACGCCCTACGCTGACTCCAGCCCCAATCGTGTTGTATCAGCCCCGGCCAGCGGTTCTTCTTTATATCGACTTCAGCGTCAGGCTCCACCACGTCGATTCCTCACGCTTCTCCGCTCCTCGCCTGCGAGCCCCCCCCCCCCTAGCCGGGGTCCTCCAGCCGCTGCCGCGGGCATCAGTCAGATCCCCATCCCTGAACCGGCTACCAACGCTGCGGCCTCGGTCGTCCTCACGTCGATCTGGCCGCCGCGACGCTCGAGAACGTTCCTGCTCGCCGGGACCTCCACCAGGATTCGTTCCTCGCCGGCTCGCTACGCGCCGGCATGTTCCTGGTCGCTGGCGGTCTCCGGCCCTGTCATTCATCTTGAACCTTTTGAGCATGTCTTGGAGATATTTTGTTTGATTGATGAAAATCCGTTCTCTCAATTGTTTGATCTCAAAACCAAGAAAGAACCTCATCTCTCCCATCATAGACATCTCAA
Source organism: Lolium rigidum (assembly GCF_022539505.1). Classification (NCBI taxonomy): domain Eukaryota; kingdom Viridiplantae; phylum Streptophyta; class Magnoliopsida; order Poales; family Poaceae; genus Lolium; species Lolium rigidum. The sequence continues at coordinate 210,481,613 of NC_061513.1, read as the reverse complement.
ACCTATCGATCATAAGCTTTGAAAATTCATCATTGAAATCTTTGTTAGTAGAGCCAAAGGTAATATCACCAACATATAATTGGCAAAGGAAAAGCTCTCCATTGACCCTCTTAGTAAAAAGAGTGGGATCGATTAGCCCAACATCAAACCCACTGATGGCGTGGTAAGACACACGTCCGTTGGGAACCCCAAGAGGAAGGTGTGATGCGTACAGCAGCAAGTTTTCCCTCAGTAAGAAACCAAGGTTATCGAACCAGTAGGAGTCAAGGAACACGTGAAGGTTGTTGGTGGAGGAGTGTAGTGCGGCGCAACACCAGGGATTCCGGCGCCAACGTGGAACCTGCACAACACAATCAAAGTACTTTGCCCCAACGTAACAGTGAGGTTGTCAATCTCACCGGCTTGCTGTAAACAAAGGATTAAATGTATAGTGTGGAAGATGATGTTTGTTTGCGAAGAACAGTAAAGAATAGAGTTTGCAGTAGATTGTATTTCAGATGTAAAGAATGGACCGGGGTCCACAGTTCACTAGTGGTGTCTCTCCCATAAGATAAATAGCATGTTGGGTGAACAAATTACAGTTGGGCAATTGACAAATAGAGAAGGCATAACAATGCACATACATATCACGATGACTACTATGAGATTTAATCAGGGCATTACGACAAAGTACATAGACCGCTATCCAGCATGCATCTGTGCCTAAAAAGTCCACCTTCAGGTTATCATCCGAACCCCTTCCAGTATTAAGTTGCAAACAACAGAAAATTGCATTAAGTATGGTGCGTAATGTAATCAACCCAAATATCCTTAGACAAAGCATTGATGTTTTATCCCTAGTGGCAACAAGCACATCCACAACCTTAGAACTTTCCGTCACACGTCCTGCATTCAATGGAGGCATGAACCCACTATCGAGCATAAATACTCCCTCTTGGAGTTACAAGTATCAACTTGGCCAGAGCCTCTACTAGCAACGGAGAGCATGCAAGAACATAAACAACACATATATGATAGATTGATATCAACTTGACATAGTATTCCATATTCATCGGATCCCAACAAACACAACATGTAGCATTACAAATAGATGATCTTGATCATGATAGGTAGCTCACAAGATCTAAACATGATAGCACAAGAGGAGAAGACAACCATCTAGCTACTGCTATGGACCCATAGTCCAAGGATGAACTACTCACGCATCAGTCCAGAGGCGGCCATGGTGATGTAGAGCCCTCCGGTGATGATTCCCCTCTCCGGCAGGGTGTCGGAGGCGATCTTCTGAACCCCCCGAGGTAGGGTTGATGGAGGCGGCGTCTCTGGAACTATTCTCATATCGTGGCTCTCGGTAATAGGGTTTTCGCGACGGAAGGAATAAATAGGCGAAGGGGCAGAGTCGGGGGACGCCCGAGGGGCCCACCCCATATGGTGGCGCGGCCAGGGGTGGGACCGCGCCCCCCTATGGTGTGGCCGCCTCGTGGCCCCTCTTCGTCTCCTCTTCGGTGTTCTGGAAGACTTCGTGGAAAATAAGACCGTGGGCTTTTGTTTCGTCCAATTCCGAGAATATTTCCTGTGTAGGATTTCTGAAACCAAAAACAGCAGAAAACAGGAACTGGCACTGCGGCATCTTGTTAATAGGTTAGTCCCGGAAAATGCATAAAAACATTATAAAGTGTGAGTAAAACATGTAGGTATTGTCATAAAACAAGCATGGAACATAAGAATTTATAGATACGTTGGAGACGTATCAGCCCCACTCAAAGACAACACCCTTTTTAGTAAAATCATTCAAAGGTGCAGCAATAGTACTAAAGTTGGGTACAAATCTTCTATAAAACCCAGCTAGACCATGAAAACTTCGTACTTGACTCACATTCATGTGAGTAGGCCAATTTTGAATTGCTTCAATTTAGACACATCTACTTCTACTCCATGTTTAGAGACAACATAACCCAGAAATGTGACCTTATCTTTGCAAAATGTGCAGTTCTCAAGATTACCATAGAGTTTATTATCACGTAACACTTGCAAAACATGTCGAATATGTATAGTATGATCAGATTCATTGCGGCTGTAGATTAATATGTCATCAAAGTACACAACCACAAACTTGCCAATAAAATCACGCAAAACATGGTTCATCAGTCTCATGAAAGTGCTAGGTGCATTAGTCAAACCAAAAGGCATTACTAACCACTCATATAAACCAAATTTTGTTTTAAAGGCTGTTTCCATTCATCCCCCTCTTTCATCCTAATTTGATGATAACCACTACGTAAATCAATTTTAGAGAAAACAGCAGCACCACTCAATTCATCTAGCATATCCTCTAAACGGGGAATAGGATGACAATATCGAATAGTAATGTTGTTTATCGCTCTGCAATCTACACACATACGCCATGTACCATCTTTCTTAGGAACCAAAATAACAGGAACATCACAAGGACTAAGGCTTATGCGGATATAACCTTTGTTGAGTAGCGCTTGTACTTGCTTCTGTATCTCCTTAGTCTCTTCGGGGTTCGTTCTATATGGCGCCCTATTGGGCAGCGAAGCTCTGGGGATCAAGTCAATTTGATGATCAATACCGCGCAATGGTGGTAGTCCTACAGGCACCTCCTCCGGAAACACGTCGCTGAATTCCTGCAACACATTAGAAACACCAAGAGCAATAGGGGTCATGTCGTTAGAAACCAAAACCGTACCCCTGTACATGAGCACAAGAGGCATGGTTGTAGGATCCTCACTAAATTCTCTCAGATCTTCTTTGGTGGCTAAAAGCACTAAGGAATTCACTCTCTCACTTTTCGTTATATCACTCACGGCATTACAATTCTCTCGCCTATCTATAGGTGCATCCTCCAAGTTTACTTCAACTTTCTGACGAGATTCATTGACAATTTGTTGTGGTGACATAGGCTATAAGTTGATTTTCTTGCCCTTGTACTCCTAGTGATATGTATTGGCACAGCCATTGTGTTGTACAGAACGGTCATAGAGCCAAGGCCGACCCAATAGTAGGTGACACACCATCATAGGAACCACATCAAAACCAATGGAATCCTTATACGGTCCAATCTCAAACTCAACACGCACCATGTGGTTTACCTTCATCTCACCATTGTCGCTCAACCACTGAATATAGTATGGATGCGGGTGCGGTAGATACTTCAACTTCAGCTTGGTACACAACTCCTTGCTTGCTAAATTACGGCAAATCCCGCCATCAATAATGACCTTGCAAGCCTTGTCACAACCAACTAAAGCCTTTGTTGGAACAAATTGCAGCGCTGAGTAGATGCACTAGGCAACACATTAAGAGCACCCTGAGACACAACAATAGTGCGAGCATCAGCCGGTTATGCATCTACACCATCAGTGTCATAGTCATCATCTTTTGGAGCATATGGATCAACATCATCTCCAGTCTCATACTCATTGTCCTCATTGATAATCATGACCTTGCGGTTAGGACAATCTCGCTTGAAGTGACCCTTGCCACCACATGTATGACAAGCCATATCACGGTTGCGCGCAGTAGACATGCTAGAACCACTTGAACTTGCAGCAGGTTCAGACCGCTTTGTGTTGGACACATTGGACACCGACTTGCTAGATGAAGTGGGAAACTATGCGGGGCGCGATGATGACACTGGCGCCGTAGATGGAGGCGCCCTAGGCGTGTAGCGCCCAGCTCCCATAGCACGACCTTTGATTTGCGATTCTTCTGCCAACTGTGCTTCAGCCTCTCTTGCATGATGTAACAACTCATTCATTGTAGTGTAACTGTGATGACGAACAATGCCTTTGATATCATACTTCAAACCATGTAGGAAATGCTGCATTGTCATCTGAAGTGACTTACGGACACGACCACGCTGCATAAGCATCTCCATCTCCATGAAATATTCATCAACAGTCTTCACACCTTGTCTCAATAGGGTCAACTTATCATATATTGTATGCAAATAATTAGTGGGCACAAAACGAGCTTGCATAATGGCCTTCATCTCACGCCATGTACGAACCGGAAGCTCGTTATCTTCTTGACGAGTATGTGCAACTTCATCCCACCAATGCAATGCATAGCCATCAAATTCTGAAGGAGCAAGCTTGATCTTCCTATCTTCAGTATACACATGTAAGCGCCATAACTTCGCATTCTTCAGCTCCCAAGTGAGGTATTCTTCAACATCAGCTCCTCCTTCAAACTTGGGTATGGAGAACTTTGGCTTACCCAATCCATCTTCTTCCTCAAATCCACGACCATGGTGTCCGAGTTCAACGAAACCACGACCGCGATTACCACGTCCAGCACCACGACCGCGATTACTCACACAAGGCGATAAATGTGGCAATGCAACTATATGGATGAAAGGTTGCAATGCACTCGAGAGACGCTAGCAAAGCTCAACGAGATAGGCACAATATTGCTCAACTACAGGTGCAGTTTAAAGAGAACTTAGGCCTTCACTTGATTCTACTAGCACTTCACTTTTTCTTTTTGGAATTTTTTTTTTATCACACGCAGCTATGTAGCTCTTTTTTGCTTCTTTTCAATTTTCTCGTTTTATTTTATTTTATGACTCAACTCCTTGATAACACGGCCAACAGAGAATGCCAAGCACCAAAACCCTAATGAGCAGCCGGTCGAGCGGTAAAACTAGTCTCTTCTAGGGAAGTTCCTAGTCACTTATATTGAAAGGATGTGGCTATGGTTTGGACAAAACACACTGTAAGCTATGTGGAATCGGAGCAACCAAAAACTGACTCTAGATGAAAGCGAAAACACAAACCCTAACAATACTAGATGAAAGAAAAAGATAAGCAAGAACAACTATGAAAAGCAACTAAAACTTGAAATTAGTGCAATCTAAGGCTATGGAAAACCCTAACCCTAATATTTTTGGCTTTTTATGGATAGGAAACACTCACAACTCAACTATGGGGTGGATTGTGGATGGCTTACCAAGGAAACGCTGAAATCTGATACCAAGATGATAAGGGGTGGCCCGATCTTCTCAGTAAGCAACGGTGGTGATGATGATCATGGGATGAACACAGCGGAGATACACGACGATGAAGTGGAAGATAACTTGTATGACGCAACAAGATCTCTCGATTGGTCCCTGTCGCCAATGCAATAGCTCTCAACCCTGCAAGATATTCGTAACTCCACACACTTGCGCACATAGCCGCCAACCACGAAGCGGTAAGTTGCAACCGTCTAATTCCCAATGGAACAACAGATCACACAAGACTTTTTCAGGATCTACACCAAATCAATGCAATATGGTGTAGGGATTCAATAGAGTTGCAAAGCAATCAACTATGAACTAGGGTTTATCTTAAATGTGGTCTAAACCTAATTTTGGGGCGTCCTGGGCACTTATGTAGGGGTTCAGGACGACCTCAGGTCGAAAAGATACAAAAATAACCGACCCAGAATAGATCTGGTCGAGACAGACTCGGACTCGGTCGGCCTGGGGGCCGGTCGACCGGGCCTGGGACCGGGCCATCCGGTTCAAACCGGGCCTTGCACCGGGTGGTGACCGGGCGATGGTGCCGGGCATACTGGATAGTGCCCGGCTGGCACAAGCTTCACGTCCGGTTTGGACCGGACGGATCCGGCGTGGAAGCCGGTCGGACCGGGCCTGGGACCGGGTGGTCCGGCGGTACGGCCGGTCGGACCGGGCCTGGCGCCGGCCTGGACTGCATCTCCTCCTCTCGCGCATGCCTCCCGCTCTGTAACATCCCAAATTTCAAACAAATGAAGAAGAAGAATTTCAATTCTTCAAAAATAGGAACCAACAAAAACTTTTATTAATTTATGTGCTATGCATAAGTGCTCATGCTTGATTATTCTTGTATTGCCATGATGAGTGTTTGCAACTCTTGCCAATGTGCTAAAACCCCAAACCCTACATAATGGAAGCCAAAAGGAAAGAAAAAGAAATAAGAAAAATCCAAATCCTCACATACATGTGCTTATGGCCATTTTTGAAAATACTTAACCTAGGCCAATTTGACTTGTGTCAATGGTTGAATAATGTTTCTCAACACTTAATAACACCTTTGGAATCAAAGAAACTCAAATCAAATCAAATTAGAATTCAAAACTCACTCACATGAGATAATGGTCAAATCTGCCACTTATCTCATGATGCCCACTTTGAGCCCCTGGATTAAGAGTTTTCTAAACTAAAACCTCCCGACTCTTTGCACCTCATCCAAGACCTCATCAAGGTGAACTACTTTGGTCAAAACCACCCCTGCAAATTCTTGCTAGATTTCAAAATATCATCAAGACAAGTGGCAACATTGAAACAAAAACTGGATCATACACATTTTGAAACTTCACAAACCAACTCAACTTTGCACACCACCATCACCATTATGCTACAAACATTATTCAAATCAACTCCACCAAAATTCATTGCAAAATTTGAAATTTCATCTCTTGCGGCCATTTGGTCGAACACTTGGTGTGCACCATTGCTGCCAACTCACTACATGCTATTAACCAGCAGATAATTTCCTGAACCATCCATCTTAGGTCACCTTGAGTCCTCTCCTGTACCCTTGCTGCATGACAAGCACCAGAGACACGAGCTAGTACATGCTTTCATCACCATTTGAGCCATGCCGTGGCATGACACCACCTCTCCATGCCATTCCTCTCTCTACTCATTTCTACCGTGCACCACCGTGTCAAACACTTCCCTCTCACTCTCCTGGACACGCCAGTACACGCCATCGACAGAGAGGAGCACCACACTAGCCAGCACACGCGCGCCCAGTGACGCACGGCGCACGCCAGGACGCGCATGGACACGCACCGGAGCGTGCAAGAGCGTGACATCGCCCCGCTGACCTACACCACCACTTGCTCTCTCCGCTCGCCAGCAGCAATGCCACGCCACCAGGAGACGCCCAGACATGCTCACCTGCCCGCGGGAACGTTGTAGACGACACCACCATCACCGACGTCCACCGCGGTACCGTGAGCTCCCGTCACGCTCCCGCCCATGTCACGGCCTCGTTTTCACCGCAGTCAAGCCCTACGTGACCCACTTACAGCGCCAACTCTCCTGCGTCATCGCCAGCCCCTCTGCGTCCCTGTAGCCGCGTCGTCATGGACGACCTCATCCGCCGCGCCTCGGACCATCGCGCCGCTATAAAAGGAGGCCTCCCCTCTCTCAATTCTCCACACCACCTTGCTCCCCTCCTCTCACTCGACCTCCTCCACCCTCTCCACCTCAACATTGCCCACCGGATCCATCCAATTGCACCGCCGGAGCCCGTGGAAACGCCGCAGAAGGAGGAGACGATTGGCGCCACCTCCAGCGACGCCGCTTGTACCTGGAGCCTCGCCGTCGACCACAACGTCGTCGTGCACCTCACCGACGACCGCCGAAGCGCCGGTGAGCTCCCCGACCCTCTGCTCACGCCGCCAGTAAGCCCGCCTCTCGCCGCCGATGACGACGAGCGTGAGCCGTCCGACCGTCGTCTAATCGTGCGTCCCAGACAGAACGTACCGCTCCGCTGTTTTAAGTGGCGCTGACAATGGAGCCCACTGTCTGGCGGCCTGCTCGCGCTGGACGCGAAGTGGGCCGGCCCATTTTCCTTTTCTCTCGCTGGCCCCTTAATTTTCCCGCGCTGGCCCAGGAATTCAAATTCAAATAATTCGATTTAATTCAAATTCTTTACTGATGCCATGTTCAAAATTAAATAGAAATAAATCTACTGGGCCAAATTTAATAAATTTTATATATTTGGAAAGCTTAGGAAATTATCTAAACAACTACACTGGTCTCAACAATAGATTCATTGTAGAAATAATGTAGTAAAAATAACAAAGCATGGCCTTTTCAAACTTCAAACATTTATTAAAAATCAACCATAAATGCTTTTGAGTTGGTTCCAACTCTCAAAAATCACAATTCATATTGTCTATCTGAATATGTAAAAATATGACATAGTTACTTCATATGATCATGGGCTAGAATAAGTAATGGCTATATGGCTAGTTCTAGTCCATTTAAATTGTCAAAACTATTTATTAAATCATATGAGAGGTATTCCCTCATTTAAATCTTTGTCTCAAGTAACTCGACATGAGGTAGTGACCTTGGTCTATATAATCTCATATTGAAGTATTTGGTGATATAAAATTATAAGTACAGTAGTATTAAATTGTATGAGGTGTGATACCTCATTTAAATCATTTTCCCAAATGATAATTATGAATTGTTAACCTTAGTCAACATGGGTTCATACATTATTTATTTGAGGAGATTGAATCTTAACAAGATTCAATGAGAGGAAATTATTTCTCCAAAGAACTAAATAGAAACCCTAATCAATATTTGTAATGAGAGGACATTATTTTTCTTAAAAAGGAAACAAAGTCAACCACATGTTAATAGTATTGTGATACTAGAATAGCTTGTATGAACCAATTGTGTGCTTAGTCTAGCTCTTAAGCTTTGTTTGGTGATTGTTACCTCGTATCCGTTTTTAGACGCTAGTACCGAGGAGTACCTGGAGGAGGAGGTCTACTTCCAGGAAGAAGAAGACCACTTTGATCAGTACACCAACCAAGGCAAGCTAATATTCTTGCAAGTGCAAATCTCTAATAGAGCAAGGCACCCTTATCTACTACTTTATACTCAATGATCCCATCCCAAGTTTTTACCTTACAAGTTTTAGATTATCAAAGTTTACTTTTTGATTATGATTCACTTGGTCTAGGTATAGAGTAGCACAAGAGCATCAAATCTAGCCTAAAGCAATACAAGCTAGTTAGCACCCCTCATGACTAGTTGCTAGTGCTAAACAAATAAAATTGACTACTCTAGATGGGAACATGTGAAATGAAAATGAATTTGAAAGATTTTGAAGGTGAATGTGACCTGAATGACATGATGAATTTGATAAAAACTGATGGTTGGGTTCGGATGCGATACCATTCCAATTATTTAGTACCCCCACAATACCTGATTATGGGTAGGGCTTAACTGGAAGTTTATGCATCTTAGTATGGGTTCCCTCTAAACAAGCGTCATAGGGGTTATGCCGAGGCTTCCTCCGTTGAGAGTGAAATGACGTGAAATGAGGTGAATGTCCGCCCCAAGCCCTGTGCAGTTCCCAGGCTGACGGTTTGTCTTTACTGGGAGGCCAAGCTCATGGGGAGAGGTGCCTATACTAGGGTATGTAAGTGAAAGGTTACGATTATTCAGGGTTATCCCTGACAGATGTAATCAAAAGTTGTGGCACAAGTGTACAACCTCTGCAGAGTATAAACCTATTCGAATAGCCGTGTCCACGGTTACGAACGATTGGAAAGGCCATACTGTTCCGTTGTCAGATGTTTTCTTAAAAAGGAATGATGAATTGAAATGGTGACTTGACTTGAATCACAACTAAGTTGTGGGAATGACACTAATGTTCCCACTTGAGTTAGTTAGCAAATGAAGAGTCTTTTATTAAATGCTTATGAACTAAAATTGGCTTTATGCAAATAAATCTAGAGCTTAGCACCCTCTTAATAAAATTGATGGTACTTACACTAGTATTAGTTTGCGAGTACTTTAAAAGTACTCACGGCTGTGTCCCTGGCTATTCAAATGGCCAGACTATGAAGAGGAGCAGCAGTATCAAGATGACGGCCAGCAGGACGTCTACGACAACTAGTAGTATCTTCTAACGTCAAGCGTTGCCTGTGGAATAGATAGTCCACTACTACTTTGCTTCCGCTACTTGTTATGTTTGTTGATCATTAGATCAACTATTTGTGTAATATTGGATCATGTGATCTATTATTGTAAGACGACTATGGTTTGTAACGAATGATGACTTATGATATCAACTGTTATGTCTCACAACAACAATCTTCCTGGGATTGCGATGTATGGCATAATGGGCATCTGGACTTAAAAATCCGGGTGTTGACAAGTTGGTATCAGAACCATTGTTTGACCTTAGGAGACCCTAGCTAGAATGGACGTTCTGAAAAACTTAGTTTCAAAAACAAATGAAGTGGATATTTTGGAAAGATTATTCACTTTCTTTTCCTTGAGATCTTTTAAAAATGATAAGTCATACTCTTCCTTATGAATCTACATAAAAATTTGACACACTTGTTCACTTTTCTAACTTACTCATCCAATTCACTTTCAGATGGAGCAAGACAACACCAAGTTTTACCAGCTGGGCAATGGTGGGAGCTTGGTTTTCGAGAGGGACTTAGACGCTTTGTCTGACCTTCTTGATCGCCCGCACCCGGAGTTCTACGGAACTGAAGTCAACGACTAGCCCGGAGGGGAACTTCAGTGGGTTATCACCGCTGATCTGAGGGGCAAGATGGAGCCTCCTACTTCTGAGAGGATCCTCTTTTCCATCAGGGAAAGCAACTGGCTGGACGGACTCGCTCGTGCTCTGTAGGAAGCACTTGCCCATCTGTGTGGGCAGCACGTGACTGAGCTCCAGGGGACTCGCTTTGCTCACTTTGCAAGGCACGATACCACTGGAGCACCCATGACACTATCACCACACCCGGTGCTGAAGTACCATGTGGAGCACCTGGAATTTATGCTGCACGAGACCCAGAAGGAGCTGGACAACGCTCGTGTCTATGCCAACCAGACTCACCTCCACCTGGCTCAGCATGCCGATGCTATCAAGATGCTTGCGAAGGACCGCAAGTCACTCCGCCAGCAGCGTGCCAAGAAGGACGCTACCATTGCGCACCTCCGCGCAAAGATAGTATCCTTGGAGGAAACTGTCAAGGCCCAAGAGGACCAGCTGAGGGAGATGGAAGAAGAAGGTGAAGACATTCAGGGAGGAGAAGCCTTCCTGAGTGATGATGATGACTTCGAGGAAGACGAGTACACTGATGTTGAGGACTACGAGTTCCTGGAGGCCGGAGAAGATGACTTCATCCCGATCGATGTGGATGATGAGGAGTAGTTGCACTTGATCACTTGTGTAGGTGTGAGTTTGTATCCCGTCATTTGTATCGTAGCACGAGTAAATGGTTCTTAAAACCATGGATGTGTTAGCTTGTAATATGTGATGTTTGAATGAATGAATGTGTGTTGGTGTTCAACATCAAAAGAATTTAAGTTTTAAAATTTTGAACTTACCCAAAATAAGCCATAGAAAATTCCCTCTTATCTCATGATCTATCTCCATGTTCAGATGGCCCCACCAACTCTCAACTACTGCAGACCTTGATGGCAGATCGAGAAAATGAGAGAGCTGAAAGACAAGCCAACATAGCTGCACTGCAACCGATCGCTAACAACAACCAAGGCCATGGAAACCATGATCACCCTGGATCAAAACTCAAGAATTTCCAGAACACGAACCCCCCAATTTTCAGCAAAACAGAAGAGCCACTCGATGCTGATGACTGGCTCCAGACAATGGAGAACAACTTAGAAGTTGCGGGAGTAGAAGCCGCAGAAAAAGTACTGTTCGCCACCCATTACTTAGCAGGACCTGCCAGAGCCTGGTGGACCAGCACCCGTGCCATGAATGCGGGGCAAATGATGACTTGGGCAGATTTCAAGCTCAAGTTCAGCAAGTATCACGTGCCCCCGGGTCTAATCAAGAAGATGAGGGATGAGTTCCAGGAACTCAAACAGGGTAGGATGTCCGTGGTGAAATACCGCGACAGGTTTCTCACCTTGTCAAGGTATGCCCCCGATGAGACCGACACCACAGAGAAGAGAAAGGAGAGATTCCTGAACGGACTGCACGACGAGATGCAGACTGTGCTGGTCAACATTCCTTTTGCTGACCTTGAAGCCCTGGTGGACTCCGCCATCCAGATGGAGGGAAAACTCCACCAAGCCAACGAGAACCACAAACGCCGCATGATGCACCAGAGTGGGCCCAGCAATACCCCAAGGTATCGCCCCAGCTCAAGTGGAGGTTTTGCCCCAAGAAACAACAAGCCCCAGATGCAGATGTCACGTCCGGGTTTTCAGAACCGGAGTGGAGGAAACCCCAGGCCAGGAGGCCACAACAACAGCAACCCCCATGCCAACCACAACAACAACTTCAACCGCGCCCCGATGAGAGCCCCCGGCAACAACAACCCCAACACTGCTCCAAGGACTGGGAGCAACGCTGTCCCTGTCACTCCCAAGGACAAGTCAACTGTGACTTGTTATGAATGCGGAACAGTGGGTCACTACTCCAATGAGTGCCCCAAGAAGCTTGCCAAGACCACCCCCAACACCGCTGCACATGCTCAGCAGCAACGCCAACAACCGCAACGGCCGTCTCTTCCACATGAATGCTGAAGAAGCCCAGGAAGCACCAGATGTTGTACTGGGTATGTTTTTTGTTAACTCAGTACCCACAAGAGTGTTGTTTGATTCTGGAGCATCGCATTCGTTTGTCACTGAAGATTTTGCATGCACTAGTAAAATTCAACCAATCAGTTTGAAGCATGTCATGATAGTTCAAATACCTGGTTCAACAACAAAAGCTAGAAAAATTTGCAAAGATGTGCCTATCAGAATACATGAAGTAGATTTTTATGCAAATTTGATTGTTCTGGGAACAAAAGGTTTGGAAGTAGTACTGGGTATGGACTGGATGTCCAAACATCATGGAATGATTGATTGTGCCAAGAAGGCCATCACCATGACTAGTAACACCGGTGTGTTAGTAGAACACATATCAGAAAGGCTGCCCAGAAAGTTTACCTGCAACCAGAGTGTAGCCAAGCCAACTTTGGATCAGATCAGGGTCGTCTGTAGATACCCCGATGTGTTTCCTGATGATCTACCCCGTATACCCCCAGATAGGGATATTGAGTTTATCATCGAGCTAATCCCTGGAACAGGACCCATAGCCCAGAGAGCCTATAGCATGAACCCAGCAGAGTTAGTGAAACTGAAGAAACAACTGGATGATATGCTACACAAAGGTCTGATTCGACCAAGTGCGTCGCCTTGGAGATCCCCAGTTTTGTTTGTGGATAAGAAGGACGGTGCCACTCGTTTATGTACGGATTACCGTAAGCTTAATGATGTCACCATCAAGAACAAATACCCCTTGCCAAAGATAGAAGACCTGTTTGATCAGCTGACCAGTGCCAAAGTGTTCTCTAAGATTGATCTTAGGACTGGTTACCATCAACTGAAGATTCGTGCAACCGATATCCCCAAAACTGCCTTCACCACCAGATATGGATTGTATGAGTACAATGTCATGTCATTTGTATTGACCAATGCCCCCGCTTATTTCATGAATCTCATGAATAAGATCTTTATGAACTTTTTGGATAAGTTTGTCGTTGTTTTCATCGACGACATTCTAATCTACTCCAACTCAGAAGAAGAACATGAGCAACATCTAGAAGTTGTCCTGGATACCCTTAGGGAGCATCAGTTGTATGCCAAGTTCAGCAAATGTGAGTTTTGGTTGAAGGAAGTAGGATTCCTGGGACATATCTTGTCTGCAGGGGGAATTGCCGTTGACCCCACAAAGATCAAGACCGTTGCAGAATGGAAAGCTCCAACCACTCAGACGGAAGTCCACGCATTTCTTGGATTAGCGGGATACTACCGCAGGTTTGTTGAAGGATTTTCCAGCATAGCAAGACCAATGACTCAACTGTTGAAGAAAGACAAGAAGTTTGAATGGACTGATAAATGTGAAGAGAGTTTCCAGCAGCTCAAGAGTAGATTGACCTCAGCCCCAATATTGATCATGTCGGACATCACCAAGCCATTTGACGTCTACTGTGACGCCTCCAAGATTGGTCTTGGATGTGTGTTGATGCAAGAAGGCAAAGTGATATCATATCTGTCAAGGCAAATGAAGCAACATGAGCAGAATTATCCAACCCATGACTTAGAGCTAGCAGCAGTAGTCTTAGCCCTGAAAGTATGGCGTCATTACCTCATGGGTAATCGATGCAAGATCTATTCGGATCACAAGAGCCTGAAGTATATTTTCACCCAGAAGGAGCTGAATATGAGGCAGAGAAGATGGATAGAATTAATCAAGGATTATGATATGGAAATCCACTGTCACCCCGGCAAGGCCAATGTGGTAGCGGATGCCCTGAGTAGACTGCCGTGTCAATTGAACTCCATGATCGCGGAAGAGCAACCTAGCCTGTATCAAGAATTTGAGCAGTTTAGACTGGAGCTAGTTAGTGAAGGATTCCTAGCAAGCATAGAGCTTCAGCCTACCTTGATTAGCCAGATCAAAGAAGCCCAGAAAGGAAATGCTAGTATTGACGGAATCAAGAGCCAAATAGCTGCAAGGAAAGCACCTGGATTCACCGAAGATGAAGAAGGAGTTCTTTGGTACAACGGACACCTATGTGTGCCAGCAGATTCAGAGTTGAAGCAAGTCATTCTGAAGGAAGCCCATGACACCCTATACTCCATTCATCCCGGAGGAACCAAGATGTATCAAGATTTGAAGGAACAATTTTGGTGGCATGGAATGAAGAGAGAGATTGGAAGATACATCGCCAAGTGTGATATCTGTCAAAGAGTCAAGGCGGAACATCAACGACCCGCAGGATTGCTGCAGCCACTGCAGATTCCGGAATAGAAGTGGGATTCTGTAGGAATGGACTTCATCACAGGATTGCCCAAATCAAGTAAAGGAAATGATTCTATTTGGGTAGTGGTCGATAGATTAACCAAGGTAGCCCATTTCATCACCGTCAAGACCACCTACCAAGGCCCAAAGCTAGCTGAGTTATACATCTCCAGAATAGTCGCCCTGCACGGAACCCCGAAGTCAATAGTGTCAAATAGAAGATCCCAATTCACCTCCAGATTCTGGCAGAAGGTACATGAAGGACTAGGAACCCGGCTGAATTTCAGCACAGCGTACCACCCGCAGACTGATGGATAGACTGAAAGGGTCAACCAGATACTCGAAGACATGTTGAGAGCCTGTGTACTAGAATATGGATCTAAGTGGGAAGACTGCTTGCCTTATGCAGAATTCTCGTACAACAACAGTTATCAAGCCAGCTTACAAATGGCCCCCTTTGAAGCCCTGTACGGAAGGAAGTGTCGTACCCCTCTGAATTGGTCGGAAGTCGGAGAGAGCCAAGTCTTTGGACCAGATGTTCTCCGAGAAGCTGAAGAAAAGGTGCACAATCCGCGAATACCTCAAGACTGCCCAATCAAGACAGAAGAGTTACGCGGACAAGAGACATCGAGAGATGACCTTCGAGATCGGAGATTTTGTGTATCTTAAAGTATCACCCCTTAAAGGAATGCAGAGATTCCATCTTAGAGGAAAGCTTGCACCCCGATACGTTGGACCCTTCAAAGTTCTGAGTCGCCGAGGAGAGGTATCTTATCAACTAGAACTGTCGGAAGAAATGTCGGTTGTGCATGACGTGTTTCACATCTCATTACTCCGGAAATGCTTGGAAGTGCCGGAGAAGACCGAGGTTTTCAAGAACATCGATCACAGATCGGTGGATATCAACAAGGACTTGACGTATCACGAAGTACCTATTCGCATCCTGGAAGAAGCTTTCAGAACCACCCGCACCAGGAGTATCAAGTTCCTGAAGATTCAATGGAGCAACCACACCGAAGAAGAAGCCACTTGGGAGCGAGAAGATTATATGAAGACTGAATTCCCAGATCTCTTTAGTACCTAGTTTTCTTTAAGATCTCGGGACGAGATATTTTGTAAGGGGGAAGGGTTTGTAACATCCCAAATTTCAAACAAATGAAGAAGAAGAATTTCAATTGTTCAAAAATAGGAACCAACACAAACTTTTATTAATTTATGTGCTATGCATAAGTGATCATGCTTGATTATTCTTGTATTGCCATGATGAGTGTTTGCAACTCTTGCCAATGCGCTAAAACCCCAAACCCTACCTAATGGAAGCCAAAAGGAAAGAAAAAGAAATAAGAAAAATCCAAATCCTCACATACATGTGCCTATGGACATTTTTGAAATACTTAACCTAGGCCAATTTGACTTGTGCCAATGGTTGAATAATGTTTCTCAACACTTAATAACACCTTTGGAATCAAAGTAACTCAAATCAAATCAAATTAGAATTCAAAACTCACTCACATGAGATAATGGTCAAATCTGCCACTTATCTCATGATGCCCACTTTGAGCCCCTGGATTAAGAGTTTTCTAAACTAAAACCTCCCAACTCTTTGCACCTCATCCAAGACCTCATCAAGGTGAACAACTTTGGTCAAAACCACCCCTGCAATTTCTTCCTAGATTTCAAAATATCATCAGGACAAGTGGCAACATTGAAACAAAAACTAGATCATACACATTTTGAAACTTCACAAACCAACTCAACTTTGCACACCACCATCACCATTATGCTACAAACATTATTCAAATCAACTCCACCAAAATTCATTGCAAAATTTGAAATTTCATCTCTTGCGGCCATTTGGTCGAACACTTGGTGTGCACCATTGCTGCCAACTCACTACATGCTATTAACCAGCAGATAATTGCCTAAACCATCCATCTTAGGTCACATTGAGTCCTCTCCTGTACCCTTGCTGCATGACAAGCACCAGAGACACGAGCTAGTACATGCTTTCATCACCATTTGAGCCATGTCGTGGCATGATACCACCTCTCCAAGCCATTCCTCTCTCTACTCATTTCTACCGTGCACCACCGTGTCAAACACTTCCCTCTCACTCTCCTGGACACGCCAGTACACGCCATCGACAGAGAGGAGCACCACACTGGCCAGCACACGCGCGCCCAGTGACGCACCGCACACGCCAGGACGCGCATGGACACGCACCGGAGCATGCCAGAGCCTGACGTCACCCCACTGACCTACGCCACCACTTGCTCTCTCCGCTCGCCAGCAGCAGCGCCACGCCACCAGGAGACGCCCAGACACGCTCACCTGCCCGCGGGAATGCTGTAGACGACGCCACCGTCGCCGACGTCCGCCACGGTACCGTGAGCTCCCGTCACGCTCCCGCCCACGTCACGGCCTCGTTTTCACCGCAGTCAAGCCCTGCGTGACCGCACTGACAGCGCCAACTCGCCTGCGTCATCGCCAGCCCCTCTGCGCCCCTGTAGCCGCGTCGCCATGGACGACCTCATCCGCCGCGCCTCGGACCCTCACCGCCGCTATACATGGAGTACGCACGCACGAACGCCACGCTCAACTCCTGTGCCCACGACGCGCTGCTCGATCAGCTCGCCAGGCCGCGCGCTCGACGCGCCACTACGCGTACGACGCGGTCAGCTCCAACTGATCCACAACGTCTACCCTGCAGCTCTCTACTCCTCCGACGCGGCCACAAACCGGCGTCCGACCGAACCAGAATATACACACACACGCATGAACTCACACACACACGCCCATGCCCAGCCTCGGACTCGTCCTACGCGCACACGCTGGTTGTCACCGTGCTGGTCATGGCTTATTGCTAACATCCTACCAAAGGGGAAACACATGTGTCATTTCTCATTCTATTTTTTCATGTGTTACATTTACGGAGTCTTTTTTCGAAAATGGGCTCTTTATTACTTGCGCAATAGACCCGGCCTCTGCATAACTAAGATGCACCCAGCCGCACACGAATCCGTTACAAAACCACACAATAGGGTTCAAAGTAAAACATAGTCGAACGAACAGTAACAAGAACTAGCTAGGTGGGTCTAGCCGAAGTTCACGCTGCCACCCATGTTGGGAGAAAATATCCCTCGCCGTATCCTCCAACCGTGAAGACACCTCCGTAAATAGGTCTCGGTGCTCCACACGCCGCAGCGGTATCCATGAGCGAAGCAAAGCCGTGCACCGGTAGATGACCTGCAAAAAGGAAGAAGAAATATTATTGAAAATCTTGTCATTTCTACATAGCCATAGCGACCAAATGATTGCAATCGCTCCCATCCTAATAAGACGTTTAAACCTAACATCCACACCATTAAGCCGCTTACCAAATAAATTAGCAACACTACGCGGTGGGTATAAGGTAGACCCAATTTGGACGGCTGACCATATAGACCTAGCAACCTTACATTGGAAAAATAAGTGTTTAATAGTCTCGTCCTGATGACAGAAGACACACTTTTTACTTCCATGTCAGTTGCGTTTGGCAAGATTATCTTTCGTAAGAATAACCCCCCGACGAAGATACCAGGCAAAGATTTTTGTTCTCAGAGGTATCTTTATTTTCCAAATCTTGGAGTTATTATTGACCGGGATATTAGGCTGAATTAGAGCATTGTACATGGAAGCCACTGAGAATGAACCATTCCCGGTAAGATTCCAGCGAAATTCATCCGGTCCTTGCGTCAATTGAACTAACTCAAGACGCTGTAACAAATCCTGCCAAGAGGCTTGTCTGGGGCCGATGAGACTTCTTCTGAACTCCACATTTGGTGGGAAATTTTCCAACACCTTGGCGATAGTATCGCCTTTGTGGCGCACAATATTGTACAAAGCCGAATATTGTTCTCGGAGTGTGGTATTACCCAACCATTTATCCTCCCGAAACGAATTTCCGATCCATCCTTTATAGAGAAAGAACCATATGGAAAGAAAAACTTCTTTGTTTCCATAAGACCAGCCCAAAAATGCGAATCTCCTGGTCTCCAAATAACCCGAGATAAAGCCTTTGAGCCAATATACTTCCTCTTAAGGAGCGTTTGCCATATGCCATCTTCGGTAAGTAGCTTATACAACCATTTACCGAGAAGTGCCCTATTCTTGACCTGGAGATCTTGAATACCAAGTCCTCCATGATCTTTGGGCCGACACAGCACACTCCATCTAGCCAGCCGATATTTACGCTTCTCGCAATCCCCTTGCCAGAAGAATCTTGATCGGAAATAATCCAACCGTTTTAAGACTCCTCTGGGAATTTGGAAGAAAGATATCATATAGAGTACCATATTACTTAGTACCGCATTTATGAGAACTAATCTTCCACCCAAGGACAGCAATTTACCTTTCCAACTACTTAATCTAATCTGAAGCCTTTCCTCAACTAATTTCCACTCAGCATTGGTAAGCCTCCGATAATGAATCGGAATTCCCAAGTACCTAATTGGAAATTGGCCTTGGCCACATCCAAACAAGTTCAAGCATATTCCGCAACATGCTCTTGGGCCTCGCCAAAACGAACAATTCACTTTTATGGAAATTTATTTTCAGACCCGACAAGAGCTCAAACGCGTAAAGAATTAACTTTAGGTTCCGAGCCTTGTCCATGTCGTGATCCATAAAAAGTATTGTATCGTCGGCGTATTGAAGAATGGATAGCCCTCCATCAACCGGATGAGGAATGACCCCTTCAATTTGGCCCTCAGACTTTGCCCGTTCAATCAAGACAGCAAGCATATCAGCCACTATATTAAATAGCACTGGCGATAATGGATCTCCCTGTCTAAGTCCTTTCTTATTCTGGAAATATTTGCCAACATCGTCATTGACTTTAATGGCAACACTTCCACCCGAGATAAAACTATTGATTAACACACGCCACTCAACAGAGAAGCCTTTCATTCTGAGAGTTTGTTGCAAAAAAGACCACTTAACCTTATCATAGGCCTTCTCAAAGTCAATCTTTAAGATGACGCCATTCAACTTCTTTCTATGCAATTCATGAACAGTTTCATGGAGGACGACAACCCCATCCAGAATATTCCGTCCTTGCATAAAAGCAGTTTGAGAAGGTCTAATGACATGATCAGCCACCGAATTTAATCGGATCGTGGCAACCTTAGTGAAAATTTTAAAGCTCACGTTAAGAAGACAAATAGGACGGTATTGTTGAATCCTTTCCGCTTCATTAACCTTGGGCAATAAAATGATCTCACCAAAGTTGAGCCTAAAAAGCTCTAATTGCCCATCATGTAGATTCGCAAAAAGAGCAAGAAGGTCATCCTTGATGACATCCCGTAAAGATTGATAAAATTCAGCAGGGAAACCATCGGGGCCGGGGCTTTATTATGCTCCATTTGGAAGACAGCTTTTCTTAATTCCTCCTCTGAGTAAGGCGAAGTGAGAAAACTATTCTCCGCTTGCGAGACTTGGGGGATATCCTCCGTTCTTGTCTCATCAAGCATGAAATTGCTTTCCTCTGGGGCACCAAAAAGCCCTTTATAATAATTTGTGATAAACGACTTTAGCTGCTCATTACCCTCAATCGTGCCCTCGTCCTGAACAAGAGTACGAATAAGTTTCTTCCTGTGTCTGCCATTGGCAACACAATGAAAGTACCTTGTATTCGAATCTCCTTCAAGAATAAATTGGGCCTTAGACCGTTGGTACCATTTCAGCTCCTCCTCCCGCAAAAGTATTGCGATTTCCGCATTTGATTGGCTTTTTTGCTCAATCTCTTGTGCGGAAAGCGGTCTAACTTCTGCTTTGGCTTCGAGGTCATCTATAATAGATGAAAGTCGCTGCTTTTCTTTTTTAAGAATACCAGTTGTATGCCGTGCCCATCCACCGAGGTGTTTGCGTACCGCACGCATTTTATTAGTCCACCTTTGTATCGGAGACACTCCCACAACTGGTCTTTCCCATACCTTTTTAACCATGGTTTGAAAACCTTCTCGATTCAACCAACCGAGTTCAAATTTGAAACGGCGTTTAGTCGGAGGTCTAGGTAAACCAGTGGATAATAAGATGGGAGCATGATCCGAGAACCCAACAATACGTTCTAGCGCGTGTACCGTCACCATTGGGAATTTCAATTCCCAATCGGTATCCATTAGTACGCGATCTAGCTTTTCATATGTTGGCTCCGGAAGACTGTTAGCCCAAGTAAATTGTCTGCCAATCATTGATACCTCTCTCAAGTCCAAGCTGTCAATGACCGCGTTGAACAGGAAAGGCCAATGATTGTCAAAATTGCCCCTACTCTTCTCGCATGGAAATCTTAGCAAATTAAAATCCCCCCCAATGAGAATTGGGTGAGGGTTTTCCTTTGCTAGGTTCACCAACTCACGAAGAAAGGCGGCCTTATGAGCTTCCTGAGCAGCACCATACACGGCTACAAGACTCCATATGAAATTGTCAGCTCTATTATGGATGTGGAATTTGATATGATATTCCCCAACCGAATGTGCTAACACTTCCATAGAGTCTGTTTTGACACCGAGTAAGATACCGCCGGAACGCCCACGGGGTGGACAGGATATCCAAGTAAAGTCTATACCAGCGGATATACGGTTCAGAAGACTTTGCGAGAAATCCCGTCGCCCCGTCTCAGAAATAGCCAAAAAATCCAACCTATGATCCCTAATGCAATCGGCAAAATGTAAGTGTTTAGCCAAGTCACCAAGACCTCTGCTATTTGTAAACATGCCATTCATTGGGAAACAATTGGATATTTGGGAATTTTTGACCGTTTCCGCGGTTTTTTATGAGAGGGAGATTTGGATTTCCGACGAGATGCCTTTAATTCATATAAAGAGTACATGTCATCCTCATCCAATCCCACCTCTGACACCTCACCAACTAGATGAGAAAGAAGCTGACCATCTGATGTGGCAATCGCTTCATCCTCATCCAAGTAAGTGGAGTCCAACCTAGTCGAAGCTTTTGGAATAACCGTAAAACGATCAAATTCCATATGCTTCAAGACTCTAGTTGAAACAGAAATCTCCTTATTTGATCTACCAAGACTAACTCCTAAACCATTAAGCTTAGAAGAAATAATTGGTGATGAAAAGGATAAAAAAGATCTGGATTTATGAGAAGAGATCATACCATCGAAGTCGAGATTTTCTGCATGGTATCCTCATCTGTCACCGTCCCACCACCCGCATCCACCCCAAACCTCCCACTCCGCCTAACCGGAGTGACGTACCCATCATGGTAGTCACTCGACGGTACAAGAGTGGGCGACTGAACAGGCGCCCCCCTATGACGCTACGACAGCGATACAGGGGGTGTCGTCGGGGACGTAGGCGTAGCGGGCGGAGAAGGTGATAGAACAGGCAGTGGTGAGGAAGAGGTATCCGTCGATGTGGAGGGTGCCACCGTCGGAGAAGAAGGAAGGGGGACCGGGGCTGACCATGCCAATGAAGCATTCGGCCCCAAGCCCACCACTCCCAAAGATGACGCCGAAACCTCGGTGGTGTGGGGCAAGGGCGATGTAGCAGCCCCACACACCACCGCTATCTCGTCTCCTCCACCCGCCGTCTCCTCCGACGCCACCGCCGACGCAGTGGCGGCCGTGGTAGGAGGCACCGTCGATGTAGCAGCCCCCTCCACCACCGCTACACCACCTGCATGGGGAGGTGACGGCGCAGCAGCCGCCCCCTCCAACTGAGTCGAAGAAGAGAAAGAGGGGGACGACGATGACGTAGAAGCCGCCTCCTCCTCCGGCTGCACCTGCACGGACTCTACAGGACGGGGTGGGGATGAGCACACCCCCAACGCCCCCTGCACATCCACCTGTGTAGACGAAAGCTCAACGTCCATAGCCAATGGAGACGACGCCGGTGTCCCCACTAGCTGCGGCGAAACTCTACGAATCCTTTCAACAATCTCCCTGCCTCTCGGAGTCCGCGGGCTAGCATTATAAGGTGTAATGACTGGGCATAAAACATGTGCAACTTGTACCGACTTTCCTGGAATAGTTGAGGAAGAGGGCGCACAAGTGTCCACCTCCATACTAGAAATATCGGTCGCGGGTGCTCCTAATGGGCCAGCGGGGTCAACATCCTTGTCATTACCCATGTCATCCTCATCCATATCATCACCCTTTCGCCTCCAGAAAAACTGAGAGAAAGACGGATCCGCAACAAACTCTGCCGGCTCTCGACGGAACACAAAGCTGAATAACTTCAGCCTAACAGCACAAGCCACGGCCAGGAACGGACCAATGTCATCAGATTGTGCCTCCAACGCCTTAGGATTGACCATGGCAACAAGAATACGCACAACCCCACGGCTCCGCATAGTGACAAGATCAACATCCAACGGAACACCAAGAAGAGTCCCAACCGCCCATAAACCATAGAAATGCCTCACAGTGTAAGGTACCCCCTCCACGTGAACCCAGACAGGAATGAGTTCAGATTTGTGCTGTATGTCCTGAGGCTTCCAAATCGTGACCGAAGCTGTAGCCTTATGAGCCGGCACACCCATCTGAAAACCATCAACACGCTGAAGATCTGCCGCCGTTGGGAAGCCAATGAGAAAAGCGTCATCCCCGTGTGCAACCGCCTCCCATTTCCACTGCCCATTAAGCGGACAAATCCTCTTCATCAGATCTTGAATCGCCTTTGCCGGTACCTTGTCCCCTGAGATGGACACCAGAGCTGTAGGAGAGCAAGTCGGTGCAAGATGAGCCTTATGCACACTATCAGGCAAACAAAGCAGAGCATCATCAGTCCCTTCTCCTGCAACAAAAGCCGAAGGCCGAGGGAGGCGCAGTGACGGACATCTCAAAGTAGGGTGTCTTAGTTAACTGAGGTACGGTATGAGAGAAGATCCTACCATGGAGCCTCGATTTTTCTTATGAATTTCAGCTAGGACAGTAGGTTTTGAGTCTGCACCTAGCAACCTGAAGAAAGTTTTCTCACGTGCTGATAAAGAAGAGAAGACAAATGGAGACTGGGCAAATCGAACTTTTTTTGCTTGCTTGATATTCTGATAGTCAATTTCCTTAAATATTGCAGTATGTCAGATTAAAAATTTCACATTATGCATATGATGGTTCTTGGAATTTTAATATGTACGATGGTTCTAAGGATATAAAACAAGGATGTCTGGAGACTCAGTAATTGTACTGATGTTGTACAAACTTGCTACATGCATGCAACCTAGGTGAGCATATAATCTCGAATTTTAATATAGAGCATTATTTTTCATGTCACTAAAATATTAGTGGGGCTTTATTTCATAGTACATCTATCTATTACTATATAAATTACAGGCATCCATATTGTTATGCCCTCTCATCAATGTTGATATCTGATACTGCACTAACGCTACCACTGTCAGAATCAACCCAGTCACCTGGAACAATTCAACCTGAACTGCTTTGTGCCCGTGGTCCATCGATGATGTCTCATGTAATGCTCTTGGGCTGAATTGCTGAAGTCAATCGGTGGGGTTGAAATTTACCAAGTTGGCAGGGATGATTTAAGGATGAAGCTAAAAGTCCTGCCGTAGAACATAAATGGTGGCAGGAGAACAGAATGAAGTGGATCTCCATGAAAATCTTTCTTAGAATTCAAGTAATCTATAGGGATACGAGGCAAGGGCTTGATCTAGAATCAAGGTCGAGGTAACAAGCATCTAAGCGTATGTCAATGTGTATTTTTACTATCTTGCAAATAGAGTGTAAAATTCCAGATGTATAACATTCATGACCACAAGAGAAGAAGAGGAGAAAGTCATGTTGAACACAAAGAAGAAGAGGAGATGCCAAGTAGAAGGCAAGAACGCGGAGGGGAGGAGGGGGCAAACTGGAAAGGGATGAGCTTGGTGCCGATGAGGGCACGAACTAATGCCGAAGTCAAAGAAAGTGACCGGTAGCAGTGGCAAGGACATATGAGAGTTTATTAATATGTAATGAGATTTGATTACTGATGGGGCCGTCGGTGTCTCGAGCCTATTCGAAGAGAAAAAAAAACCATCGATTTTTGAAGCAATGGAGTATATATTTCTTGAAATAGGCTTTCGCCCCGCTTTATAAATAAATCAATAGAGTATCTATTACTAAATGGGTGCATGTTGTTTATAAATAATTGAATTCAATTTTAGCATGTGTAAATTATGTTGTCGTAGCAACACACGAGCTTTGTGCTAGTAAAAGATAAAACACGGAAAACCTAGCAGGTTATAGATCCACTGACAAGAGCATTAAACTAAGTTTTATTTTGGATAAAAGGCTAGAAAACTAATACTCCATATAACACACACATCGAGAAAGGTACGCAGTAAGATATCAAATGCAAGTTACTGAAACAAAACATACACTAGGCAAAACAAGAACAGGTTTGTATTATTTCGAAGACAAACGAATGTAACATACACATGAAGGAATCAACTACACGTTACACATCTCACTCCACTTGGGCATCATTTATTCAGTAACCAAAATGGACGATTCTTCTCTGCAGAAGAAACTGATGTAGAGTTGGTGACGGACGGAGGCGCCCTACTTGAACTTGGCCTTGATAGCGTCCACCTGTCCGTTGTCGATCCGGAAGGCCTTGGCCAGCACGTCGGTGGGCACCGGCGGCGCGGCGGCGAAGAGCGTGGTGGCGATGGCCTGCGTGCCCTGGAGCTGGCTGTTGAAGGCGGCGATGACGGAGGCTGGGCCGTACCCCCTGTTCTGCTGGAAGTGCACGAGGCCGCGCGGGAAGACGAAGACCTCCCCGACGTTGATGGTCTTGGTGAAGAGCTTGTTGGCCGTGGTGATGAAGCCCACCTCGAGGGTGCCCTCGGTGACGAAGATGATCTCGGTGGCGCGCGGGTGGGTGTGCGGGGGGTTCTGCCCTCCGGGCGCGTAGTCGATCCGCGCCATGGAGACGCCCAGGGTGTTCACCCCCGGGAACGACATTACGTTCGCCGCCGTCACCATCGACCCCGCCGCGTTGTTGGTGTTTCCGGCCTTCTTGAGCCCGGCGAAGAAGAAGTCGTCCGCCGTGATGTTGGCCTTGCACGGGAACCCGTTCAGCTTGACCGCTGCCGCCATACGCAGTACCGTGTCAGCGCAAAGATACAGCAACGCAGTTGACAAATCAAGATGAAGCATTTAGCTGGGTAACTCACGGGATGCCATGTCGGCGACGCAAACGTCTTGGAGCATGTCGGGGTCGCCTGCGAGGGATGGGGCGGCGAGCGCGAGGAGGACGGCGGCGCAGAGGACGGTAAGGTGAAGCCTCGCCATGATCGACTGCTCAATGCTGGATAGTTGTCGAGTGCTTCTCGGATCTGGGTTGAGCAGAGGTACATGAGCTGGTACTTATAGGCAGCGTGATCTTTTTGTATGGCATCCCCATTTCAAAGGTCAAGCAGCGTATGCTACCTCTACGACAGGGTCAGATGGGGAGGCCGGGAAGCAATTGCGCATCCGATTACACTAACTTGGAGCCGATGGAGATATGGTTGTTTATGCAGTACTGCTTCTTGAAGGCTACCTGCTACACATGCCTATCCGTCATTGAATCCATCCATGATCCTTGATCCATCCACCGATGCAGCGCGGCGTCAGTTTCTGCGCGTCGCAACGTGGAAGAACTGTAGCGTACGGAAACGGCCAATAATCTATCGGGAATTCTGCATCCCTAATCTACCACTCGTGTTAGTTGCTGCGGACGATGGTGACCGGCTCTCAGGGTTCTACGCATTACTGCTGACGATGGTGACAGGCTCCTTCGACTTGATACTGTATGTAAAAAATCTGAAGTTTTACCCACAGACGTGTTCGCAAGAAAGCCGACTGTTTGGCTCGGGAATCCGCCTGAGTTTATTATTGAGCTGCTTACACACGATGTAACGATGTTTTAATTAACAAAGTCGCCACAATGTCATTCCTTTTTTTAAAAAAAGTGACTCATGCTGTCGTGATGTGAGATGTCCTGTTAATTACTAGCACACTAACAATGTAAAGTTATATGTATATACATTTTTATAACATAATATATACATACATGTAAATTACACGTATCTACTCCCACTATGGACCTGGAAATTACATGGAACTTACCAACATGTATAATAATGAATCGATCCACGATCCATCAATGTATAATATTATAATTTACACCCCACAATGTTTATGCACTCTTGCTGCTTGAAGGCTGCCTCTTTTTACCAATATAAATTAGGGATTTGCTAGTTCCTATCTAGATGAGAACTAAGCTCGTGCTCAGTCAAGTTGTACACTATTAGATTTGCTTTGTAATTCGTGCTAGTTATCAGCTGCAAAATGAGTTACAACTACGACTTGATGATATCATGCCAAATCCATTAAATTATGATACCCAGTTGTGGGTAGCTTCAACATTACTTATCGACTTGGGATCATCGTTGTAGACACGGGTGGCAGGATCAAATCTCACCACGCTATGTGTGCCTACAAGAGGAATTTACGGTGGGACACATTCTTGCTCATTGTTTCTCTCCACAGATTTGACACATTTGTTTCGGCACCCTACATATGCATGCTTTTGTACCTGGACCAAACAACAACTTTGAGGATTTGTGGAGCGTTCGCAAGAGCTAAGAGCATCTTCGGTCGCGTCCCTCAAACCGTCCCCTAAACGGCGTTGGATTGAGCGTTTAGGGGACGTGTTTTGTTCGTGCCGTGTTTGGGGGACGTTGCTCCCCAGGCCCCAGCCGCGTTCCCCAAACACCCACCCCCAAATGAATATTAGTGCACGAAAATAAAAGTTTTCATTCAAATTTGATTATATATTACAAAGTTTGAATGAAAACGGCTAGATTTCATCTAAACCCTAGCCTACTGACCGCCCGGCGGTGCGTTCGACAGCCCTGACCCGTCGTCGCCTCCCCTCCGCCGCAGCTCTGCTACGCGCGCCACCTCTCCATGCGTAGGGCGGTGACCAGACGCCGCTGCTCCAGCAGCGCGTCGTCGCCTGCCCTCCCCTACTGTGCCGCCTAGAGGGAGAGCTCGACGGCGCGACGAATCTGTGCCTCTTCGCGGGCACGGGCGTCGTCCTGGAGCTTCTTCTCCGACTCGTAGGACTCGACGAGCGCGCGTTGCTGATCCGCCGCCTCATCCTCGTCGTCGTCGTCCTCCTGCTCCGCCTCGTCCTCGTCGTCGTCGTCCTCCTCCCCCTCCTCCATTTGCGCCTCCAGTTGCGCCGCCAACGCATCCGCCGCCTCCGTTGCCGCCAGCGCTGCTGACGCTCCTCTGCCGCCAACTGCTGCTGACGCTCCATTGCCTCCCGCCACCGGCGCTCACTGCGCGTGAATAACTTCCGTCGCGAGGTAGGCGACGGTTAGGTCCAAACTTGAATGTGCCGCTGATGTGTCGGTCCCGCCACGTCTCACCTCGCTTTTCGTTGTATCCGGCGTGCCCGGAGCGTCCCCTATGGGGCGGGGACGGGCTCGGGCCATCGGACACCGTTTCGGACCGCACCGGAAAAAAAAGGGCTTTGAAACGTTTTTTTTTTATCCGGCACGCCCTAAATCCCTTTAAAAGACGGTTTGGGGAACGCGACTGGAGATGCTCTAAGATCAGGTGCAAAGACAAGAAGGCCTTCGACACTCTCATATGTCTAGTGTGTTGGTCGATATGGAGTGTACGACAATGTTAGGATGCGATTCTCCGTTGAGCGCATGTCCGGTAGTGTTGGATGAATTTCACTTATGGTCTGTGGAGGTGAGCACATGTGTGGGTGAGTAAGATCATATCGGTACGGTAGACTGTAGCTTAGTTGGCTAAGGTAGGTCTGCCTTTGTCCTCAATGTTGACATCAAGGGCATGATCTTACAAAATTTTCTGCATTCTATATGGTACGTCCTGGAAATCTTGATGGTTAGTTTGTACATCCACATCTCTACTTGAGTCATGTAGACTCGCTTCTTAAAGAAGGAAGCTGTACTATGCGAATGACATTAATGAAGCATGCAAGTACGTGTTAGATGTCAGAAGTGCTACCGCTACCCATTCAACCTGATTTCACAACAACAATGTTCAAAACCGACCTCAATGGGTTTCAACTCAGAATTACAATTGCGTTTCTAGATTTGCTTCATGGTTTTTGTTGCATATGTTATATTGTGATCGAAATTCATATACTAAAGGGAGGCTAACTTCTGACGAGCGGAGTGAGGCCCGTCGCCGGTAGGGTATGGATCTTTGGCACCGTCTATATATACATCTTGTAAGCCGCTGACTAGGGTTTATCAGATTATAAGATAACCCACGGCATTTGTAAACACTCCCTGATATAGTGAAGTTTTGCTGGCTGGCGTCCGTGGTTTTTCCCCCTTCTGTGTTGAAGGGGTTTTCCAAGTTAAATCTTGTGTCTCCGCTGCGTTTATCTTTATCGTTCTTCGTTATTTGTTTATCGCTTTTATAACAGCATAGATGTAGGTCATGTTTGTAATTTTGCATGAAACTTTTATGTAAACCCACCGCCGGAATATAACACAGGTTTGCTATCCTTTGGGGTCCATCCTTGTGTCAAAATAAAAAAAACATTCAAACAAAAAGTGCCCTTATATCCGGTTGCACAACATCGATACTACCCTGTCCTGTCAAAAAAACATCGATACTACAACGCTAGAAAATACGTGGTGGAACTTGGTTTCCGCTGAACGCCTGAACCTAATAAAGGAGATGCCCGAAATTCGGTATTTTCATGCATCTAAGGCTGCGTTTGGTAGCAAAGTTTTTTTGAAGTATTTGAGCAATACCACAGTTTTCAAAAATACTACAGTTTTCAATACTTTCACGTGTTTGGCTATGGCTAAAAACTGAAGTATTAATACTTTAGTATCTCTCAAACTGTGGTATTTTTGATGTATTGGAAAAACAACATCAGACCTCTTTTTTCCTGAAACGGAGAAACGATAAAAACGCTATGCGGCTCGCTGGCTACTTTGAGCCGCCGTTGGATCGTCTTCAGCCATAGGGAAAGGAGAAAGATCGTTCATCAGTTGTTTATTTCCCATTGGTTTGATCTGGTGGCGGACGGCCAGCATGGGAGTCGATGTAGAAGAGCTTGATATACTTTCATTGGCACTACCTCTGAACTTTGATCGCCACCGAGCTGCTCGAAGTGACCGTGTGGGACATCCGTGGGGGAGCTTGTGCCGTAGTCATCAGGACGTAGCAGACGGACTCTGGCGCGATTCAACAGAGATGCATAAATGCGGCGTGACACTATCGGTCAAGGTGATCAACTACTCCATATAGGCACACAACGACTAAGTATTGGCTGGCACTCTGCAGCGTCTATACTCCATATAGACGGCCCCTTGTCCAATCAGTGCAGATCATCTAACTGAAAAGTTATTCAAATGACGGTAAAATACCATTTGCCAAACGCCTTGCAGTTTTTGCCAAAACTGAGAAATACTGCGGTATTAAGAAACTGCGGTATTCCTCCCCATGCATATAAATACTTTAGTTTTGTAATACTTCAGTTTTAGGAAAACTTTGTTGTTAAACTAGGCCTAAAATTTCAAATAAACATTTTTTTAAACATGATAAGTTATAGATGAACAGTCTAAAGAAAATTCCCACCTCCCAAAATTTTTGTAACTTAATGATAGGGTAACTGTGTAACACTACAGGAGACAAGGAATCTGCCGACGGCCAGCTCTTGTGCCGACGGCTAAATGTTGGGGCCGTCGGCACAGAGACCTCAGCGACCGGCGATGGAGCTAGCCGTCGGCACATATCCTGGAAATGCGCTCTTGTAACGCTCTCAAATGAAAAAACATCGATCCTACGATCCGGCAGGCCACACATTCGCCAAACACGAGAGGCCAATCCGTAAGCGTATCCTCTTGGAGACAACAACCCAATTTTGTTGGTCTTGATCGTCGCTGGCGCGGAGCTACATGAACAATGCACAGTTACACATGGCGACGGGCGACTTATCGAGTAGTTGGCTAGTTGCACATGCTGGTTTACCGTTAGCCTCAGAGTAATCGAATTGGGTTTCAATTCTTGACCATTCAGACGGTTGACAAAACAGAAGAGGTAAATACGCACGTATATAGCCTGCCTAATTCCTAACTGGCTGTCTCAGTCCATAATCATTCCGCCTGCATCGCAATGAGCCTGACTTTTCAGAGGGCTGACGAAACAAAAGAGTTAAATACGCACGTATATACCCTGCCCAACTGATCACAAGCTGTCTCAGTCTATAATCAATTACATTTGTATCACAATGAACCATTTGGTCAATGACTCCATCAAGGTATGAAAGCTCTCCAAATTTTCTACCGATCGAGGAGGAGAACAATGGCTTTTGTTTGGTTCCTGCGTGTGAGGCGGCTGAGCTGGGACAGCTCTCGTTCAGAGTATAATAGAACTACTAGTGGTACTGTGCGACCGAGTCTTCCAGCCGCATGTGTTATGGCACGTTGAGATTGGTTGTCCAAAACGAAAGGAAGAAGCTGTTCCTAGTGGGCTATACATATGCCAAAATAGTGCTACCAAATCACTCAACTTGATCTCCTTATAGTAAGGCCGACAGTCGTATGGTTACCAGAAATCCATTAGGGCTTGTTTGGTTGCCCGAATCCCGGCGGATTCCTGGCCTTTTCCCGGGGAGATTTTTCCCCTAGTCTGGAGGTCGGGAATATAATTCCGGAGTTTTGCTCCTGTTTCAGTCTATTCCCGGTCGGGAATATTTTCCCGGGGAATTATGGTCCCAACAGCCAAACAAGCCCTTATAGATCTGGTAAATTCACGGTTCAGTCAAAAATTAAGCCCCGACAAGTCCACTGAATTTTACTACTACCTCCTCTGATCCATAATAATCAGGGACACTTATAGATCATCAGCGACACTTATAGATCGGAGGGAGGAGTAGTACTCCATAATTTTATGTCCATATTCTTTTGTAAACCCTGTCGGTAAGGTAACGGAGAACCTTGCTACCTTCGGTAGCAAATCACGGTCACCACCACCAGATCGATCGACCACATCTCTGATTTTGTATCTTCCACTGTACAGGACCGAGTACTGGGCCACTAACCTTATACAAAGGATCTAGCAGCAGACGAATCAACTAACGAACTAGGTAGATGCATTCCGGGCAGAGGCTGCTAGAGAGTAGTAAAATCAGCAGCTAGCCGTCTCTGTCACCGACAGCAATGCACGTATTACTATGAGCGTGCTCGGTCGCGGACAACGGAGGAGACGCTCTCTATATCCGTCCGAAATGCTCTCGGCTTCTTGCCGCGCGTTTACCTCTTGTCTTGTTCCGTTGATCCGGTTGGCCACCGTTCCTCGTCACGGCGGCCGGGAAATTAGCCTTCTTTTCTCGGACGCTGGGTTTGAGATCGTACGACCTGCAAGAAGGAAAACTTATCTCGTCGAGCAGGCATGCGCGTTTGCTGCACATTTTAGGTCAGTTCGTTGGATGCCTCGAAAGATAAGACAAAGCTTGGCTTGCTTGCTAGCTCATTCTTAACAATTGCATGAAGCTTTATTTTGTTTTGGAAGGGAACAAGGACGTTAGTTTGGGGCAGGTTCAAAGGACCCAAGTGATCCAATATAAATTTGCAGTTTTGTTTTTACGAAAAAGCGGCCTGTTTTTCAATGATATTAGAAAGAGGGTACAAGATGTACAAGGTGACCAAAGAGAAATTAATAAACATACAAAGAAAAGAACCTGCAGCTAGCAAGCTAGGCAGATGCAGTACATCCATGGATTAGTCAATTTGGCTCTCTCGGTCTGTGCAACAGCTCTGTTTTGCCAGCTTCTCGTCAATTCCTGGCTTCCTCGCTGATATTGGAATGAATTCTGCTGATCGGCGCTGCATTGTCGTGGAAGATCCTATTATTACGCTCCTTCTAGATTGTCCACCAAGTGATCACCCAGGGCGAGACTTCCTGACCCTAACCTCCCTCCCATCCCGTGGTGCTCCCCAGGGCGCCGCCGGGGGGGGGGGGCTCAGATCCCTCCGACTTCCCCTCCCTCGAGCTGCCTCCCTCCCACCGCTGCCGTCGGCGTCTACCGCGGTGGCGGCGGCCCCTGGTACCGAAGGTGCTGGGGTGGAGGATCGCGTCGGCTGTCCGTTCGTGCGGCTGGGGCAGTGTCGACGGCATGGTTGTGGGCGGAGGTCGGGGCGGCGTTCCCGGCCTGCCGACAGCTATCTCGCCGGACGGCGGTGGAACGCCACGGGTCTAGGTCCCTACCTATGCCCGCCGTCCTGTGGCGGTGCGGTGGGGCGTGGGGTGGTTCGGCTAGTGGAGGGATGTGGAGGCGGCGCTACGGCAACGACGGTCCTTCGTGCTTGCTGCCAGCGGCGGCCTTGAGTTACTGCCGGCGACGGTGCGGCCAAGGCCTGATCTGGGCCCAGATAGGCTTGGCCGGCTGCAGTTTCGCGGCTATCGGGGCTGTTGTGTAGCCTGCTGGCTCCCGCAGCCCACGGTCGTTTGTTCTGCCGGCTTTCCGGTGTGATGGGCGGCGGGGATGGCCGATTGCGTGGGGGGTCGTCCTGAATAAAGGCGGCGGTCCTAGGGTTTCTCTCGCGCCAAGACGAAGACTTGCTTGTTGCATGTCCTACTGGATTTGGCTGGAGTGTTGAGTTTCGGAAGGCTCCGCCGGCGAACGTAACAGTGCACATTATGCCTGAAGTTTGCTAGATCGGGTGATATTCGGTCGTGCACACCCATACTTTTATTCCGACCGTTTGGTTCTGGAGGGAGTGGCGCGAAGCTCTGCTCTGTGTTGCCATTAGATGACATTCTGGTCCATGGTAAAATCAGATGCAGAGAATATCATGAAGACTGGATTGGAGAACTAGCAATGGAGGTTTGAGTCTCTATGATGTTAAGGGATTTGCTTAGTATTATGGGTTTGCAGTAGCAGTATGCAAGTGGGGGCGGCAACACAGGTGAAGTTCAGAGTCTTACCTTTCAGGGTGAAAATCCAAGGTCTGCCATTAATTGGTTGTGCTTGGCAATGGCTTTTTTGAGGCATTGTTTTGAGAGAGGGGACTATCTTTAGGGTGAAAACCTAAGGTCTTTTGATCGGGCGACGACGGCACTTGTGCACTGTTCTCTTCTTGGAGGTGTCAGTTTGGGAGAGCATGTAGTTTAGGTGTTGTCTTGGTGGTGGATGTATAGTTGCTGCTACGGCTGGAATACCGTAGCGGGACTTTTTATTTCTTAGTTTTCTTTTTTGCTTTTTGGTTGTGTGCATCCGTACTACCGTTAGGGTATTACGTTGTTGTATAGGCTAGATGTTTGTCGAAAAAGATTGTCCACCAAGTGTAATCAGGTAAAATACCAAAATCCAATCACTACTAATGCAAAAAAATATAATCAGGTGTCTCATGCTTGATGTCCTCCTGTTACGATGCTTCAGTGCTTGTTCCAGTTTGTGATGTTTTGGTGTATCGTCTTGCTTTTTATGGTTGTTCATCGTTGGCATGTAATAAAATATGTACTATGTTAGGCTTACTTTTCGTGGTTTCAATTTTTGGTCTTTAAGAATTATGTTTATTGTTTGCGACACCTATGGGGGCCATCCCCCCCTCCCCAATACCGAAATTGTGTTTGAGAAATCATTGAAAATGCATTGAATTTATTGGTATTAGTTTCTCCGGTAGCTAGCTATTGGAGATGTACTGTTGATGTAACTATGTTGGGGAAGAGGATCACTAGTGGAGAAGAGGCCTTTGGTCCCAACCAAATGTCCCAGTGCAGAACCAAACCGGGACTAATGTGGGCATTGGTCCCGGTTCGTTTTGCCCAGGGCGACCCCACTAGCTCAGAGCTTGTCCGGTAGTGGCCTTTGGACCCGGTTTGTAATACAAACCGGGACTAAAGGGTCCACGGCAGGCGCGGCAGGCCGTGTCGGGCGTGGGAAACCTTTAGTCCCGGTTTGTATTACAAACCGGGTCCAAAGCCCCCCTCCTGGACCCGGTTTGTGTTACAAACCGGGACAAGGTCCCCAATCCGGCTATATTACCTTGCCCTCGCCCAAGTGTGAGCCACACTTGGCCATTTTTTCACTTTCTTCACAAGAGGGGTGTATTGCTCTCCTCTCTTCTTCACATGCACAAGAGGTGTTTGATGAAATACTTAAGAGGATTTGCCACTTGAGTTTACACAAATCAAGCCACACTTAACTTGTTTTTTTGTTCTTCACCGAGGTTAACAAATTTATCCTTTTCATCTGTAATTGATAAAATGCATGTGTATATATACATCGTGATGTTCTGTAATGGTTTTGATCAGCTAAATTATATCATGCAGATGAATCGGCAATGGATGTACATTGACCGACGGTTTGACGAGTTCACTTCGGGCCTGGATAATTTTATGGCCGTGGCGGAGGCAAACAAACATGGTGGCTTCATGTATTGTCCATGTGTGAACTGCAAGAATACAGTAAATTACGCTCACTCGAGTCTCATTCACAGCCACCTTCTGCGATCCGGTTTCATGCCCGAGTTACTATTGTTGGACCAAGCACGGAGAAAGAGGGGTTATGATGGAAGACAATGAAGAAGAGGAAGAGGATGATGACGGTTATCCCAATTTCCCGAATACGATGATACCGTAGAAGGCAATGAAGACAATGAAGTAGAAGATCAAGAGGCACCGGATGAGCACTGCCGATGATGATCTTGGTCGGGCCATTGCCGATGCAAGGAGAGAATGTGAAACTGAAAAGGAAAGGTTGGCCTTCGACAAGATGATAGAAGATCACAACAAATTGTTATACCCAACTTGCGAAGATGGCCATAAAAAGCTAGGCAAGCACACTGAAATTGTTGCAATGGAAGGCGGAGAACGGTGTCACCGACTCGGGATTTGGAAAGTTGTCGACAATAATTAAGAGGAAGCTTCCAAGGGGTAACGAATTGCCCGCCAGTACGTACGAAGCGAAGAAGATTGTCTGCCCTCTAGGATTAGATGTGCAAAAGATACATGCATGCATTAATGACTGCATCCTCTACCGCGGTGAGTACGAGAATTTGGTGCATGTCCGGTGTGCACTGCATTGCGGTATAAGATCAGACGAGATGAACCTGGTGATGTTGAGGGCGAGCGCCCCAAGAAGAGGGTTCCTGCCAAGGTTATGTGGTATGCTCCTATAATACCACGGCTGAAACGCTTGTTCAGAAATGAAGAGCACGCTAGGTTGTTGCGATGGCACAAAGAAGACCGTAAGAAATACATGATGTTGAGGCACCCTGCAGATGGATCCCAATGGAGAAAAATCGATAGAGAGTTCCCAACCTTTGCACAGGATGCAAGGAACTTAAGGTTTGGTCTAAGTACAGATGGCATGAATCCTTTTGGAGAGCAGAGCTGCAGCCATAGCACCTGGCCTGTGACTCTTTGTATATATAACCTTCCTCCTTGGTTGTGCATGAAGCGGAAGTTCATTATGATGTCAGTGCTCATACAAGGCCCGAAGCAACCCGGGAACGACATTGATGTGTACCTGAAGCCATTAGTCGAAGAACTTCTACAGTCGTGGTCCCTAGCAGGTGTACGTGTGTGGGACGAGCACAACCAGGAGGAATTTGACCTAAGAGCGATGCTTTTCGTAACCATCAATGACCGGCCTGCTCTTGGTAACATTTCGGGACGAGTCAAACAAGGGATACAATGCATGCACGCACTCGTTTACATGAGCTCGAAGGTGATTATTTGGAAAAAGGTCAGAAGGTCGTGTACCTGGGGCATCGTCGATTTCTTAGGACTACCCATCCGGTAAGAAAGAAAGGCAAGCATTACAACGGTGAGGCTGATCACCGGAGGAAGCCTCCTGATGCGTGTAGTTGACACGTCCGTTGGGAACCCCAAGAGGAAGGTGTGATGCGCACAGCGGCAAGTTTCCCTCAGTAAGAAACCAAGGTTTAATCGAACCAGTAGGAGTCAAGAAGCACGTTGAAGGTTGATGGCGGCGGGATGTAGTGCGGCGCAACACCAGAGATTCCGGCGCCAACGTGGAACCTGCACAACACAACCAAAGTACTTTGCCCCAACGAAACAGTGAGGTTGTCAATCTCACCGGCTTGCTGTAACAAAGGATTAGATGTATAGTGTGTCACTCTGGGCGTTCGGGAAATCCCGAAATTTCGGGACGGGAAATTCGGGAAAAAAAGATTTCGGGTTCTAGAAAATGGCACCCGAAAATGCAACATAATATTTGATTCCCGAAAATTCGGGTACCCGACAATTCGGGTTCGGGATCGGGAATTCCTGAATGACCCGAATTTACACAGTGAACAAAAAAATGGCACCAAGAAGAGGCGTTTGAGCAGCTTTCTGCATTTGAACAAGTGCGATATACATGCGCATCAGTACATGTGAACAACTATCCAGTAATCACGTGTATTGAATTGGAACAAGAACATCTGTGCATCGGTAGGTAGGGAAAGAATAGGAAAAGGACTTGCGCTGTCGTCCTTCAATCGCGCGTTGGAGGTGCAGCGTCTCCACGATGAGGCGACGAGGATGGATGGCCGAGGCATCCCGTGATCCCTTCGAGCGTCGAAGACGGCGGGGACGTGTCGACGAGGAGGCAGGAGCGAGTGGCGGCAGCCGGCAACAGCGAGCGGCGGCAAACAGCAGTGAGCAGCGGCGAGCAGCGATATGGTTGAGCCGATGAGGTTGTGGCGGCTGGCGATTGGGAGTCTGGGACTCTGGGGGAGACGGGAAACTGGAGGAGTGCCTGCGTGGTTGTGCGTTCGTGGTAGTTAGGGTTACATCCACCGTTGTTCACTTGGGCTGGGCCTCAGGTGGGCTTCTAAATTGTAATTGTAGTGGGCTCATCGGGATATCCGGGATATTCGGGTATCAAAACTACAGGCCCGAAATTCCTAAAATAATTTCGGGAATTCAAAACAGCTTCCCGAATAGTTGCTCGGGTTTTTCGGGATCGGGATATACGGGTTCGGGATCGGGATTTTCGGGTTCGGGATTCGGGATTCGGGTTTTATGCCCGGAGTGAATAGTGTGGATGATGATTGTTTGCAAGAACAGTAAAGAACAAGTATTGCAGTAGATTGTATTTCAGTATAAAAGAATGGACCGGGGTCCACAGTTCACTAGAGGTGTCTCTCCCATAAGATAAATAGCATGTTGGGTGAACAAATTACATTCGTGCAATTGACAAATAGAGAGGGCATAACAATGCACATACATGATATGATGAATATTGTGAGATTTAATTGGGCATTACGACAAAGTACATAGACCGCTATCCAAGCATGCATCTATGCCTAAAAAGTCCACCTTCAGGTTATCATCCGAACCCCTTCCAGTATTAAGTTGTAAAACAACGGACAATTGCATTAAGTATGGTGCGTAATGTAATCAATAACTACATCCTCGGACATAGCATCAATGTTTTATCCCTAGTGGCAACAAGTACATCCATAACCTTAGAGGTTTCTGTCACTCCCCGCATTCACAGAGACATGAACCCACTATCGAGCATAAATACTCCCTCTTGGAGTTAAGAGCAAAAACTTGGCCAGAGCCTCTACTAATAACGGAGAGCATGCAAGGTCATAAACAACACATAGGTAATAGATTGATAATCAACATAACATAGTATTTTCTATCCATCGGATCCCGACAAACACAACATATAGAATTACAGATAGATGATCTTGATCATCTTAGGCAGCTCACAAGATCCGACAATGAAGCACATGAGGAGAAGACAACCATCTAGCTACTGCTATGGACCCATAGTCCAGGGGTGAACTACTCACTCATCACTCCTGGAGGCGACCATGGCGGTGAAGAGTCCTCCGGGAGATGAATCCCCTCTCCGGCAGGGTGCCGGAGGTGATCTCCGAATCCCCCGAGATGGGATTGGCGGCGGCGGCGTCTCGGTAAGGTTTTCCGTATCGTGGCTCTCGGTACCGGGGGTTTCGCGACGAAGGCTTTAAGTAGGCGGAAGGGCAACGCGGGGGCCACACGAGGGCCCCACACGCTAGGGCCGCGCGGCCAAGACTGGACCGCGCCGCCCTATTGTGGCGGCGCCTCGTGGCCCCACTTCCTTTCCCCTCGGTCTTCCGGAAGCTTCGTGCAAAAATAGGACCCTGGGCGTTGATTTCGTCCAATTCCGAGAATATTTCTTTACTAGGATTTCTGAAACCAAAAACAGCAGAAAATAGCAACTGGCTCTTCGGCATCTCGTTAATAGGTTAGTGCCGGAAAATGCATAAATACAACATATAATGTGTATAAAACATGTAGATATCATCAATAATGTGGCATGGAACATAAGAAATTATCGATACGTCGGAGACGTATCAGCATCCCTAAGCTTAGTTCCTGCTCGTCCCGAGCAGGTAAACGATAACAACGATAATTTCTGGAGTGACATGCCATCATAACCTTGATCATACTATTGTAAACATATGTAATGAATGCAGCGATCAAAACAATGATAATGACATGAGTAAACAACTGAATCATAAAGCAAAGACTTTTCATGAATAGTACTTTCAAGACAAGCATCAATAAGTCTTGCATAAGAGTTAACTCATAAAGCAATAAATCTAAGTAAAGATATTGAAGCAACACAAAGGAAGATTAAGTTTCAGCGGTTGCTTTCAACTTGTAACATGTATATCTCATGGATAATTGTCAACATAGAGTAATATAACAAGTGCAATATGCAAATATGTAGGAATCAGCACAGTTCACACAAGTGTTTGCTTCTTGAGGTGGAGAGAAATAGGTGAACCGACTCAACATAATAGTAAAAGAAAGGTCCTTCAAAGAGGAAAGCATCGATTGCTATATTTGTGCTAGAGCTTTTATTTTGAAAACATGAAACAATTTTGTCAACGGTAGTAATAAAGCATATGTATCATGTAAATTATATCTTACAAGTTGCAAGCCTCATGAATAGTATACTAATAGTGCCCGCACCTTGTCCTAATTAGCTTGGACTACCGGGATCATCGCAATACACATGTTTTAACCAAGTGTCACAATGGGGTACCTCCATGCCGCCCGTACAAAGGTCTAAGGAGAAAGCTCGCATTTTGGATTTCTCGCTTTTGATTATTCTCAACTTAGACATCCATACCGGGACAACATGGACAACAGATAATGGACTCCTCTTTAATGCATAAGCATGTGGCAACAGTTAATGTTCTCATATGAGATTGAGGATATATGTCCAAAACTGAAACTTCCACCATGATTCATGGCTTTAGTTAGCGGCCCAATGTTCTTCTCTAACAATATGCATGCTCCAACCATTAAGGTGGTAGATCTCCCTTACTTCAGACAAGACGGACATGCATAGCAACTCACATGATATTCAACAAAGAGTAGTTGATGGCGTCCCCACGAGCATGGTTATCGCACAACAAGCAACTTAATAAGAGATAAAGTGCATAAGTACATATTCAATACCACAATAGTTTTTAAGCTATTTGTCCCATGAGCTATATATTGCAAAGGTGAATGATGGAAATTTTAAAGGTAGCACTCAAGCAATTTACTTTGGAATGGCGGAGAAATACCATGTAGTAGGTAGGTATGGTGGACACAAATGGCATAGTGGTTGGCTCAAGGATTTTGGATGCATGAGAAGTATTCCCTCTCGATACAAGGTTTAGGCTAGCAAGGTTATTTGAAACAAACACAAGGATGAACTGGTGCAGCAAAACTCACATAAAAGACATATGGTAAACACTATAAGACTCTACACCGTCTTCCTTGTTGTTCAAAACTCAATACTAGAAATTATCTAGACTTTAGAGAGACCAAATATGCAAACCAAATTTTAGCAAGCTCTATGTATTTCTTCATTAATGGGTGCAAAGTATATGATGCAAGAGCTTAAACATGAGCACAACAATTGCCAAGTATCAAATTATTCAAGACATTTTAGAATTACTACATGTAGCATTTCCCAATTCCAACCATATAACAATTTAACGAAGAAGATTCAACCTTCGCCATGAATACTATGAGTAAAGCCTAAGGACATAGTTGTCCATATGCAACAGCGGAGCGTGTCTCTCTCCCACACAATGAATGCTAGGATCCATTTTATTCAAAACAAAACAAAAACAAAAACAAACCGACGCTCCAAGCAAAGTACATAAGATGTGATGGAATAAAAATATAGTTTCAGGGGAGGAACCTGATAATGTTGTCGATGAAGAAGGGGATGCCTTGGGCATCCCCAAGATTAGACGCTTGAGTCTTCTTAGAATATGCAGGGGTGAACCACCGGGGCATCCCCAAGCTTAGAGCTTTCACTCTCCTTGATCATATTGTATCATCCTCCTCTCTTGATCCTTGAAAACTTCCTCCACACCAAACTCGAAACAACTCATTAGAGGGTTAGTGTACAATAAAAATTAACATGTTCAGAGGTGACACAATCATTCTTAACACTTCTGGTCATTGCATAAAGCTACTGGACATTAATGGAACAAAGAAATTCATCCACCATAGCAAAAGAGGCAATGCGAAATAAAAGGCAGAATCTGTCAAAACAGAACAGTCCGTAAAGATGGATTTTATTGAGGCACCAGACTTGCTCAAATGAAAATGCCCAAATTGAATGAAAGTTGCGTAAATATCTGAGGATCACGCACGTAATTTGGCATAATTTTCTGAGCTACCTACAGAGAGGCAGATCGGAATTCGTGACAGCAAAGAAATCTGCTATCGCGCAGCAATCCAAATCTAGTATGAACCTTACTATCAAAGACTTTACTTGGCACAACAAAACACAAAACTAAGATAAGGAGAGGTTGCTACAGTAGTAAACAACTTCCAAGACTCAAATTCAAAACAAAAATATTGTAGTAAAAACATGGGTTGTCTCCCATAAGCGCTTTCTTTAACGCCTTTCAGCTAGGCGCAGAAAGTGTATATCAAGTATTATCAAGAGATGAAGCATCAACATCATAACTTGTTCTAATAATAGAATCAAAAGGTAACTTCATTCTCTTTCTAGGGAAGTGTTTGATACGTCCAAAACGTATCTACTTTCCCGAACACTTTTGCTATTGTTTTGCTCTAATTTGTGTATTTTGGATGCAACTAACACGGACTAACGCTGTTTTCAGCAGAACTGTTTCGGTGTCTCGTTTTTGTGCGTAAATCCAACTTTCAGAAAAACCTCGGGATTTTGACGAAAGGGCCTATTTTCCTGACATCGACGGAGCCGTAAGGACAAGTAAGGTGGAGGCCCGAGGGCCCCACACCATAAGGCGGCGCGGCCTGTGGGGCCGCGCAGCCCTGTGGTGTGGCCCCTCGGCCGGCCTCCGACGCCCTCCTTCGGACTACTTATTCGCCTCGACCTAAAAACGCA
The DNA here is from genome assembly GCF_022539505.1 of Lolium rigidum. Taxonomy (NCBI): domain Eukaryota; kingdom Viridiplantae; phylum Streptophyta; class Magnoliopsida; order Poales; family Poaceae; genus Lolium; species Lolium rigidum. The sequence continues at coordinate 210,439,636 of NC_061513.1, read as the reverse complement.
CGGGGAGAAGTCGAAGTCGCCGTAAACCCTCCGAACGCCGCCACATCGCGAAACTCCGTCTCGGGAGCCGAAGTCTCCGTTCCGGCACTCCGCCGGACGGGGAATTGGAGGAGATCATCGCCGCCATCACCGCCAACGCCTCTCCATCAACCAGCCATGTTTCCCCCATCCATGTGTGAGTAATTCCCCGCTGTAGGCCGAAGGGGATGGTAGGGATTGGATGAGATTGGTCATGTAATAGCATAAGATTGTTAGGGCATAGTGCCTAGTGTCCGTAGATGGTACTTTTATGATATTGTTGCAACTTGTTATGCTTAATGCTTGTCACTAGGGCCCGAGTGCCATGATCTCAGATCTGAACATGTTATTGATTCATGAAGATATTCGTTGTTTATGATCTTACCCCGCAAGTTGTATACACATGTCGCTGTCCGGAACCAATGGCCCCGAAGTGACGTAAATCGGGACAACCGGAGGGGATGGTAGTGACGTGAGGATCACATGTGTTCACGAGTGTTAATGCTTTGCTCCGGTACTCTATTAAAAGGAGTACCTTAATATCCAAGTAGTTTCCCTTGAGGCCCTGCCGCCACCGGCCGGTAGGACAAAAGATGTTGTGCAAGTTTCTCATTGCGAGCACGTACGACTATAATTGGAACACATGCCTATTGATTGATTAGTACTTGGATACCGTTTTATTATTATCCGCAAATGCCCTGCTATGATTGTTACATGAGTTTCTCTCATCCATGCAACGCCCGTTATCCGTCCCCGTGCCTACGTATTTTAATCCTCGCCGTTTACTAAAATCACTACCGCTGTCTTTGTTACTCTGCCGCTATTATTTCACTACCGTCGCTACTATAAAACTCGTTACTACCGATAAACTCTTGCGAGCAAGTCTCGTTTCCAGTGTGCAACTGAATTGACAACTCCGCTGTTAAGGCTTTCAAGTATTCTTTGTCTCCCCTTGTGTCGAATCAATAAATTGGGTAATACTTCCCTCGAAGACTGTTGCGATCCCCTATACTTGTGGGTCATCAGTGTTCCATACCTTTCTTGAGAGGAAATTGATATTTAATATTACCTTCCTTCATATCAATGATGGCTCCAACAGTTCGAAGAAAAGGTCTTCCCAACATAATGGGACAAGATGCATTGCATTCAATATCCAAGACAACAAAATCAACGGGGACAATGTTATTGTTAACGGTAATGCGAACATTGTCAACTCTCCCCAAAGGTTTCTTTATAGCATTATCAACAAGATTAACATCCAAATAACAGTTTTTCAATGGTGGCAAGTCAAGCATATTATAAATTTTCTTAGGCATAACGGAAATACTTGCACCAAGATCACATAAAGCATTACAATCAAAGTCATTGACCTTCATCTTAATGATGGGCTCCCAACCATCCTCTAGCTTTCTAGGAATAGAAGTTTCAAGTTTTAGTTTCTCTTCTCTAGCTTTTACGAGAGCATTTGTAATATATTTTGTGAAAGCCAAGTTTATAGCACTAGCATTGGGACTCTTAGCAAGTTTTTGTAGGAACTTTATAACTTCAGAGATATGGCAATCATCAAAATCTAAACCATTATGATCTACAGCGATGGGATCATCATCCCCAATGTTGGAAAAAATTTCAGCAGTTTTATCACAGGCAGTTTTAGCAGTTTTAGCAGTTTTAGCAGTATCAGGCAATTTTGCACGCTTTGCACTAGGAGTGGTAACATTGCCAACACCAATTATTTTACCATTGATAGTAGGAGGTGCAGCAACATGTGAAGCATTAACATTACTAGTGGTGGTAATAGTCCAAACTTTAGCTACATTTTTCTCTTTAGCTAGTTTTTCATTTTCTTCTTTTTCCCACCTAGCATGCAATTCGGCCATCAATCTTATATTCTCATTAATTCTAACTTGGATGGCATTTGCTGTAGTAACAATTTTATTCTCAATATCCTTATTAGGCATAACTTTCGATTTCAAAAGATCAACATCAGAGGAAAGACTATCAACCTTAGAAGCGAGAATATCAATTTTATTGAGCTTTTCCTCAACAGATTTGTTAAAAGCAGTTTGTGTACTAATAAATTCTTTAAGCATAGCTTCAAGTCCAGGGGTGTGTTCCTATTATTGTTGTAAGAATTCCCATAAGAATTAGCATAACCGTTACCATTATTATAAGGATATGGCCTATAGTTATTACTAGAATTGTTCCGATAAGCATTGTTGTTGAAATTATTATTTTTAATGAAGTTTACATCAACATGTTCTTCTTGGGCAACCAATGAAGCTAACGGAACATTATTAGGATCAACATTAGTCCTATCATTCACAAGCATAGACATAATAGCATCAATCTTATCACTCAAGGAAGAGGTTTCTTCGACAGAATTTACCTTCTTACCTTGTGGAGCTCTTTCCGTGTGCAATTCAGAGTAATTAATCATCATATTATCAAGGAGCTTTGTTGCTTCACCAAGAGTGATGGACATAAAGGTACCTCCAGCAGCTGAATCCAATAGGTTCCGCGAAGAAAAATTCAATCCTGCATAAAAGGTTTGGATGATCATCCAAGTAGTCAGTCCATGGGTTGGGCAATTTTTAACCAAAGATTTCATTCTTTCCCAAGCTTGTGCAACATGCTCATTATCTAATTGCTTGAAATTCATTATGCTATGATGCGTGTAGCTGACACGTCCGTTGGGAACCCCAAGAGGAAGGTGTGATGCGCACAGCGGCAAGTTTCCCTCAGTTAGAAACCAAGGTTTAATCGAACCAGTAGGAGTCAAGAAGCACGTTGAAGGTTGATGGCGGCGGGATGTAGTGCGGCGCAACACCGGAGATTTCGGCGCCAACGTGGAACCTGCACAACACAACCAAAGTACTTTGCCCCAACGAAACAGTGAGGTTGTCAATCTCACTGGCTTGCTGTAACAAAGGGTTAACCGTGTTGTGTGGAAGATGATTGTTTGCAAGAAAAAAGTAAAGAACAAGTATTGCAGCAGATTTGTATTTCAGTATAAAAGAATGGACCGGGGTCCACAGTTCACTAGAGGTGTCTATCCCATAAGATAAAAGCATGTTGGGTGAACAAATTACAGATCGAGCAATTGACAAATAGAGAGGGCATAACAATGCACATACATGTCATGATAAGTACAAGTGAGATTTAATTGGGCATTACGACAAAGTACATAGACCGCCATCCAACTCGCATCTATGCCTAAAAAGTCTACCTTCAGAGTTATCATCCGAACCCCTCCAAGTATTAAGTTGCTAATAACAGTACAATTGCATTAAGTATTGTGCGTAATGTAATCAATAACTACATCCTCGGACATAGCATCAATGTTTTATCCCTAGTGGCAACAAGCACATCCATAACCTTAGGGGTTTTTTCACTCCCCGCATTCACTGGAGACATGAACCCACTATCGAGCATAAATACTCCCTCTTGGAGTTACTAGCATCAACTTGGCCAGAGCCTCTACTAATAACGGAGAGCATGCAAGATCATAAACAACACATAGGTAATAACTTGATAATTAACATAACATGGTATTCTCTATCCATCGGATCCCGACAAACACAACATATAGCATTACAGATAGATGATCTTGATCATGTTAGGCAGCTCACAGGATCCAACAATGAAGCACAATGAGGAGAAGACAACCATCTAGCTACTGCTATGGACCCATGTCCAGGGGTGAACTACTCACTCATCACTCCGGAGGCGACCATGGCGGTGAAGAGTCCTCCGGGAGATGAATCCCCTCTCCGGCAGGGTGCCGGAGGAGATCTCCAGAATCCCCCGAGATGGGATTGGCGGCGGCGGCGTCTCGGTAAGGTTTTCCGTATCGTGGCTCTCGGCATCGGGGGTTTCGCGACGGAGGCTTTAAGTAGGCGGAAGGGCAACGCGGGGGCCACACGAGGGCCCCACACCCTAGGTCGGCGTGGCCGGGGCCCGGGCCGCGCCGCCCTAGTGTGGCGGCGCCTCGTGGCCCCACTTCGACTCCTCTTCGGTCTTCTCGGAAGCTTCGTGGCAAAATAGGACCCCGGGCGTTGATTTCGTCCAATTCCGAGAATATTTCGTTACCAGGATTTCGAAACCAAAAACAGCAGAAAACAAAGAATCGGCTCTTCGGCATCTTGTTAATAGGTTAGTTCCGTAAAATGCACGAATATGACATAAAGTGTGCATAAAACATGTAGATATCATCAATAATGTGGCATGGAACATAAGAAATTATCGATACGTCGGAGACGTATCAGCATCCCCAAGCTTAGTTCTCGCTCGTCCCGAGCAGGTAAAACGATAACAAAGATAATTTCTGAAGTGACATGCCATCATAACCTTGATCATACTATTTGTAAACATATGTAATGAATGCAGCGATCAAAACAATGGTAATGACATGAGTAAACAAGTGAATCATAAAGCAAAGACTTTTCATGAATAGTACTTCAAGACAAGCATCAATAAGTCTTGCATAAGAGTTAACTCATAAAGCAATAAATCAAAGTAAAGGTATTGAAGCAACACAAAGGAAGATTAAGTTTCAGCGGTTGCTTTCAACTTATAACATGTATATCTCATGGATAATTGTCAACATAGAGTAATATAACAAGTGCAATATGCAAGTATGTAGGAATCAATGCATAGTTCACACAAGTGTTTGCTTCTTGAGGTGGAGAGAGATAGGTGAATTGACTCAACATAAAAGTAAAAAAGAATGGTCCTTCAAAGAGGAAAGCATCGATTGCTATATTTGTGCTAGAGC
>NC_061513.1:210398373-210434744 GCF_022539505.1 Lolium rigidum | reverse complement strand
AACATATGGTTCAAGCATTGCCTATGGACAACTCCTACAAATATAACTCAATGCAAACATTAGTCCATAGGGATTGTCATTAATTACCAAAACCACACATGGGGGCTCCATGCACTTTCGGTCGCCCAATTGCATATTTTTCGAGAAACTTTCCGGTGCTAAGTTGAACTATCCTATATATGATAAAGAATTGTATGCTTTAATTAGAGTTCTTGAGGTTTGGCAACATTACTTGTGGCCAAAAGAATTTATCATACATTCTGATCAGGAAGCTTTGAAATATATGAAAGCCCAATCTACTTTGCATAAGCGTCTTGCTAAGTGGGTTGAGTTCATTGAGTCTTTTCCATACATTATTAAGCATAAGAAGGGAAAAGATAATATTGTTGTTGATGCTCTATCTAGGAAGAATATGATATTAACTCAACTTGATTTTAAAATTCCTAGTTTAGAGGTCCTATGTGATTTGTATGCTACTGATCATGATTTTGCTGAACCATATCGCTTGTGTGCTATTGGTACAGCATGGGAAAATATCACATACATGATGGGTTCTTGTTGAGATCTAACAAACTATGTGTTCCAGAATCGTCTGTGCGTTTGCTCTTAGTGCAGGAATCTCATGCTGGAGGTTTGATGGGCCACTTTGGGCGTGAGAAGACGCTACTCATGCCAGCTGACCACTTTTATTTGCCAAAGATGAGGCGGGATGTGGATAGTTATGTGAAGAGATGCATTACTTGCAACAAGTCCAAATCCAAGCTGAAGCCTCACGGTTTGTATACTCTTTTACCGGCACCTACTACACCTTGGGAAGACATTAGTATGGATTTTGTGTTGGGTTTGCCGCGTACTAAAAGAGGCCATGATTCTATATTTGTGGTAGTGGATAGATTCTCTAAGATGTCACATTTTATTGCCTGCCACAAGAGCGACGATGCGTCGCATATTGCTAACCTATTTTTCAGGGAGATTGTACGACTACATGGAGTCCCGAAGACTATTGTTTCTGATCGTGACGTCAAGTTTATGAGCTACTTCTGGAAGACGCTTTGGAGAAAGCTGGGGACGAAGCTGCTTTTCAGCACTACTTGTCATCCCCAAACTGATGGTCAAACTGAAGTGGTGAATAGAACATTGTCACAACTGTTGAGATCCATGATCAAGAAGAACTTGAAGGACTGGGAAGATTGTTTACCGCATGTGGAGTTTGCTTACAACAGAGCGGTATATTCTACCACAGAGTTGTGTCCCTTTGAGGTGGTGTATGGTTTCAAACCCATTACTCCGCTTGATTTGTTGCCTCCAACGATACATGAGAGAGTTAATATGGAGGCATCCAAGAGGGCAGATTTTGTGCGAAAGATTCATGTGAAGACTAAAGAGTTGATAGAGAAGAAAGGTAAGAGCAATGCTGCAAGGATGAACAAGAAGCGCAAGGAGATATTTTTCAAGCCTGGTGATATGGTCTGGGTACATTTTCTCAAGGATAGGTTTCCGAAGCTGCAGAAGTCCAAGTTGCTTCCTCGTGGTGCTGGTCCATACAAAGTGCTTGCCAAGATCAATGTTAATGCATACTCTATAGATCTTCCAATTGATGAGTTTGGTGTCAACAATTCTTTCAATGTGGCTGATTTGACACCATATGACGGAGAAGACCTTGGAGCATAGAGGTCGACGCCTTTTGAAGGGGGGAGATGATGAGGACATCCCTACCACACTACTACCTCCGTCATTGCAAGATGAAGACAATGCTGCTGTGAAGCTCAAGTCCAATGAAGTCAGGATTGGACCAATGACACGAGCTCGGGCGAAGCTACTTAAACAATAGGTGAACTTGTTCCTAAGTGATACTTTGATCGATGAGAATTTTATACTGCCTAAGTCGTATTACTTATGTATGATCAGGTATGAAGAGGAACCAAGCATCGCACGAGGAGGAGAGGAGCAGCTGGACAAGAAGATGGACGTGAAGCTGGACATGGAGCTGGACATAAAGACATCCCATGGACGCGCGAGGGAGGAGCGGGAGGCATGCGCGAGAGGAGGAGATGCAGTCCAGGCCGGCGCCAGGCCCGGTCCGACCGGCCGTACCGCCGGACCACCCGGTCCCAGGCCCGGTCCGACCGGCTTCCACGTCGGATCCGTCCGGTCCAAACCGGACGCGACGCTTGTGCCAGCCGGGCACTATCCAGTATGCCTGTAACCACCGCCCGGTCACCACCCGGCGCCAGGCCCGGTTTGAACCGGCTGGCCTGGTCCCAGGCCCGGTCGACCGGCCCCCAGGCCGGCCGAGTCCGAGTCTGTCTCGACCAGATCTATTCTGGGTCGGTTATTTTTGTATCTTTTCGACTCGAGGTCGTCCTCGAACCCCTATATAAGTGCCCAGGACGCCCCCAAATTAGGTTTAGACCACGTTTAAGATAAACCCTAGTTCATAGTTGATTGCTTTGCAACTCTATTGAATCCCTACACCATATTGCCTTTATTTGGTGTAGATCCTGAAAAAGTCTTGTGTGATCTGATGTTCCATTGGGAATTAGACGGTTGCAACTTACCGCTTCGTGGTCGGCGGCTATGTGCGCAAGTGTGTGGAGTTGCGAATATCTTGCAAGGTTGACAGCTGTTGCATTGGCGACAGGGACCAATCGAGAGATCTCGTTGCGTCATACAAGTTATCTTCCACTTCATCGTCGTGTATCTCCGCTGTGTTCATCCCGTGATCATCATCACCACCGTTGCTTACTGAGAAGATCGGGCCACCCCTTATCACTCGGATGGGATCCAGGACATCACGATGAGGTCCGGAATGGTCCGGAGAATAAGATTCATATAAGGGAAGTTGATTTCTAGGTTTCAGAAAAGTTCGGGATTTTTCTGGTGAAAGACCGGGAAGGTTCTAGAAGGTTTCGGGGGTCCACCATGGGGCCCACGACGCTAGGAGGGACAACATGGGCCGAGGGGGTGCTGCCTTGCCCTAATGGGCTAGGCGCACCAAGCCCCGAGGCCCAAGCTGGCCACCCCTTTAGGGTTTCCCAAAACCCTAGGGGGGGATCAACTTGGGGGGGGAAGAAATCTCGTCACCCCTCTTGGCCGCCGGCCATAGATGGGATGGGGGCGCAAGGGGGCCACCCCAACCGACATCCCCCCATATATAAAGAGGGGAGGGGGTAGGGGGCACAGCCACCCCTTCACACGAAAGTTCGCCGGCCCCCACTCCTCCACCGCAAGTCTGCTCCGGATTGGCGAAACCCTGTAGCTTTTCTCCTCCACCACCACCACCACGCCGTCGTGCTGCTGGGATTCCGAGGGGATCTACCACACCTCTGCTGCCCGCTGGAACGGGGAGAGGACGGGCTTCATCGACACCGTACACACGACCGAGTACAGAAGTGCTGCCGGATTGCAGCACAGGACGATCAACTACGTCAACAACGAGATCTAATCTCGTAGGCTTTGGATCTTCGAGGGTTAGTCTCACATACATCTCCTTGCTTCGATCTTAATATATTAGATCTTGCTTCTTCCTAGATTGGATCTTGGTTTTTTTTCATGTTCACGGTAGAACTTTTTTTGTTTTACATGCAACGAACCCATCAGTGGAATCAGAGCCGTGTCTATGCATAGATCTGTTGCACGAGTAGAACACAATGGTTTTGTGGGCGTTGATGCTTTTGTTGTTTTTAGTTAGTGTACTTTGCATCTTGCGGGATGGTGGGATGAAGCGGCCCGAGCTAACTTTACATGACAGCGTCTCATGAGACTTGCTCCACGCTTGACATGCAACTTGTATTGCATAAGTGGCTTTGCGGGCGTCTGTCTCTCTCACCATAGTTAAGATTCAATCTAACTTTTCTATTGACAACACTAGTATCACCGTTGTGGTTCATGTTCGTAGGTAGATTGGATCTTACTCGAAAACCCTAAACCACATAAAATATGCAAACCAAATTAGAGGTGTCTAACTTGTTTTTGCAAGGTTTGGTGATGTAATATTGCCATGATGTGATGATGATTATATTTGATGTATGAGATGTTCATTATTGTATTATGGCAACCGGCAGGAGCCTAATGGTTGTCTTTAATTTTTTTTAAAGACCCGCGTGTCTATTCATCATGTAATAGCTTTATTTTAAGTAGTTGTTATAGTAGCTATAAGTGATGGACAACCATGAAGCGGCACCACTGACCTTGACGCCATGCTGGTGATGATGGAGATCATGTCCGTGCTTTGGAGATGGAGATCAAAATCACAAGAAGAAAGGCCATATCATATCACACATTATGAATTGCATGTGATGTTAATCCTTTATGCATCTTATTTTGCTTAGATCGCGACAGTAGCATTATAAGATGATCCCTCTCACTAAATATCAAGATAATAAAGTGTTCATCCTTAGTATGCACCGTTGCTAAGACTTGTCATTTCGAAGCATCACGTGATGATCGGGTGTGATAGATTCTAAGGTAGCCTAAGGTAGCCTTGACGATCCTAGCATGTACAGATATGGTCTCGGAACACGGGATACCGAAAGGTAGAGCATGAGTCATATGAATGATATGATGAACACTTTGAGTGTTTGCCTTTGAAACTACATCTTTTCTCGTGAAGATCGGACTTGGTGTTGTGGATTTGGTTCGTGTAATCACTAAGACAATGTGAGGGATGTTGTTTTGAGTGGGAGTTCACTTAGTTAATTAAAGAATTAAAATTAAACTCAATTTATCATAAACTTAGTCTAAACTCTTTGCAAATATGTTGTAGATCATGGCGCCCCCCACCATAAATTTTAATCAGTTCCTAGAGAAAGAAAAGCTTAAAAGCAATGGAAGCAACTTCACTGACTGGTTCCGTCATGTGAGGATTTTCCTCACTAGTGGAAACCTGCAATATGTGCTCGATGCACCGCTAGGTTCCCCACCTGCCTTGACTGCTACCGATGAAGTAAAGAATGTTTAGCAGACTCGGAAGACTCAGTACTCCCAAGTTTAGTGCGCCATCCTGTGTAGCCTAGAGGCAGAGCTTCAAAAGCGTTTTGAAAACCACGACCCCTGTGAGCTAGTCCGTGAGCTCAAAGCTATCTTTGAAACTCATGCGGTCGTGGAAAGCTATGAGGCCTCGAAACATTTATTTGGCTGCATGATGGAAGAGGGTAGCTCCGTTAGCGAGCACATGCTCAAGATGTCTGGGCACGCGAAGAAGCTCAGTGACTTGGGAATTGTGATTCCTAACCAGCTGGGTATTCATCGTGTCCTCCAATCACTGCCACCTAGTTACAAGAACTTCGTGACGAACTACAACATGCAAAACATGAACAAAGAGTTACCTGAACTCTTCTCCATGCTAATATCTGCTAAGGTGGAGATACAAAAAGAGCACCAAGTGTTGATGGTCAACAAGACCACCAGTTTCAAGAAGCAGGGCAAGCCTAACAACAAGGGCAACTTCAAGAAGGGCGGCAAGAAAGCTGATGCGCCTCCTAAGAATCCCAAGGCTGGCCCTAAGCCTGATACTGTGTGCTTTTACTGCAAGGAGGAAGGGCACTGGAAGCGCAATTGCTCCAAATACCTGGCTGATCTGAAGAGCAGCCACGTCAATAAGAAAGGTATATTTGATATACATGTTATTGATGTCTATCTTACTGGTAATCGTAGTAGTGTCTGGGTATTTGATACTGGTTCGGTTGCTCACATTTGTAACTCGAAACAGGAACTGCTGAATAAACGAAGACTAGCGAGGGACGAGGTGACGATGCGCGTTGGAAATGGATCCAAGGTCGATGTGATCGCCGTCGACACGCTCCCTCTACATCTACCTTCGGGATAGTTTTAAATCTCAATTATTGTTATTTGGTGCCTGCGTTGAGCATGAACATTATATCTGGATCTTGTTTAATGCAAGACGGTTATTCGTTTAAGTCAGAGAATAATGGTTGTTCTATTTATATGAATAATATCTTTTATGGTCATGCGCGTGAGATGAAAGGTTTATACTTGTTAAATCTCGATAGTAGTGATACACATGTTCATAAAATTGATGCTAAGCGAATTAAATTGAATGATAATTTTACTTATATGTGGCATTGTCGTCTTGGTCATATTGGAGTGAAGCGCATGAAGAAACTCCATTCCGATGGACTTCTTGAATCACTTGACTTTGAGTCACTTGATAGATGCGAAGCATGTCTAATGGGAAAAATTACTAAGACTCCATTCTCTGGTTCAATGGAGCGAGCTATAGACTTATTGGAAATCATACATACCGATGTGTGCGGACCAATGAGTATAGCATCGCGCGGTGGTTATCGTTATGTTCCAACCTTCACGGATGATCTGAGTAGATATGGGTATATTTACTTTATGAAAAGTCCGAAACTTTCGAGAAGTTTAAGGAATTCCAAAGTGAAGTAGAAAATCAACGTAACAAGAAGATTAAGTTTCCGCGTTCTGATCGCGGAGGCAAATATCTGAGTTATGAGTTTGGCATGCATTTAAAGAAATGCAGAATACTTTCACAGTTGACACCGCCGGGAACACCGCAGCGAAATGGTGTGTCCGAATGTCGTAATCGAACTCTCTTAGATATGGTTCGATCTATGATGTCTCTTACCGATTTGTCGTTATCATTTTGGGGTTACGCATTAGTTTCATCCGCATTCACTTTAAATAGGGCACCATCTAAATTTGTTGAAACGACACCCTATGAATTATGGTTTGGTAAGAAACCTAAGCTGTCGTTCCTTAAAGTTTGGGGCTGCGAAGGTTATGTAAAGAAGTTACAACCTGACAAGCTAGAACCCAAAGCGGAGAAATGCATCTTCATAGAATACCCTAAAGAAACAATTGGGTACACTTTCTATCACAGATCCGAAGGCAAAATCTTCGTTGCCATGAACGGATCCTTTCTTGAGAAGGAGTTTCTCACTAAAGAAGTGACTGGAAGGAAAGTAGAGTTCGACGAGTTTATTGAACCTTCTCTCGTAGATCAGAGTAGCGCAGTCTTCGGAAGATGTTCATGTGCATCCTGCACTGATAAGAGAGGAAGCAAATGATGATGATCATGAAACTTCGAACGAAGAAACTACTAAACCTCGCAGATCGACGAGGGCTCGTACCACTCCTTATTGGTATGATCCCTGTCTAAATGTCATGATTGTGGATAACAATGATGAAGACCCTGCGACGTATGAGGAAGCAATGATGAGCCCAGATTCCAACAAATAGCAAGAGGCCATGAAATCCGAAATGGGATCCATGTATGATAACCAAGTATGGACTTTGGTAGACTTACCTGATAGCCGCATGGCTGTCGAGAATAAATGGATCTTCAAAAGAAAAACAAATGATGATGGTAATATTACTGTCTATAAAGCTCGACTTGTCGCGAAGGAGTTCCGACAAATTTACGGAGTTGACTACGATGAGACTTTCTCACCTGTAGTGAAGCTAAAGTCTGTGAGGATTTTGTTAGTAATAGCTGCATTTTTCGATTATGAGATTTGGTAGATGGATGTCAAAACGGCGTTCCTTAATGGTGACATTGAGGAAAAGTTGTATATGGTACAACCCAAAGGTTTTGTCGATCCTAAAAATGCTGACATGGTATGCAAACTTCAGCGTTCCATTTATGGACTGAAGCAAGTATCCTGGAGTTGGAACCGACGCTTTGATAAGGTGATCAAAGACTTCGGGTTTATACAGACTCATGGTGAGGCCTGTATTTACAAGAAAGTGAGTGGGAGTTCTGTAGCATTCCTGATATTATATGTAGATGAAATATTATTGATTGGGAATGATATAGAACTTCTAAGTAGTGTTAAAGGTTATATGAATAAGTGTTTTTCAATGAAAGACCTTGGTGAAGCAGCGTATATTTTAGGCATCAAGATTTATAGAGATAGATCAAGACGCCTAATAGGGCTTTCACAAAGTACATACCTGGACAAGATTCTAAAGAAGTTTAGAATGGATGAAAGCAAGAAAGGGTTCTTTCCTATGTTGCCAGGTAAGGTCTTGAGTAAAACTCAAGGTCCGGCTACGGCATAAGAAAGAGAGAGGATGAACAAGATCCCCTATTCCTCGGCCGTAGGCTCTATCATGTATGCCATGCTGTGTACTAGACCAGATATCGCACATGTTGTTAGTTTGACCAGCAGATATCAGAGTGATCCAGGAATGGAACACTGGACAGCGGTCAAGAATATCTTGAAGTACTTGAAAAGGACTAAGGATATGTTTCTTTGTTATGGAGGTGACTGATGGCGCGTGAGACACACGTCCGTTGGGAACCCCAAGAGGAAGGTGTGATGCGTACAGCAGCAAGTTTTCTCTCAGTAAGAAACCAAGGTTATCGAACCAGTAGGAGTCAAGGAAGCACGTGAAGGTTGTTGGTGGCGGAGTGTAGTGCGGCGCAACACCAGGGATTCCGGCGCCAACGTGGAACCCGCACAACACAATCAAAGTACTTTGCCCCAACGTAACGGTGAGGTTGTCAATCTCACACTGCTTGTCGTAAACAAAGGATTAAACGTATTGTGTGGAAGATGATGATTGTTTGCGAAGAACAGTAAAGAACAATTGCAGTAGATTGTATTTCAGATGTAAAGAATTGGACCGGGGTCCACAGTTCACTAGTGGTGTCTCTCCCATAAGAAAAACGGATGTTGGGTGAACAAATTACAGTTGGGCAATTGAAAAATAAAGAAGGCATAAAAATGCACATACATATATCATGATGAGTACTATGAGATTTAATCAGGGCATTACGACAAAGTACATAGACCACTATCCAGCATGCATCTATGCCTAAAAAGTCCACTGATACGTCTCCGACGTATCGATAATTTCTTATGTTCCATGCCACATTATTGATGATATCTACATGTTTTATGCACATTATATGTCATATTTATGCGTTTTACGGAACTAACCTATTGACGAGATGCCGAAGGGCCAGTTCCTGTTTTCTGCTGTTTTTGGTTCCAGAAATCCTAGTAAAGAAATATTCTCGGAATTGGACGATATCAAGACCCAGGTCCCTATTTTTCCCGGAGCCTTCCAGAACACCCGAGAGCCGCCGGAGGAAGCCACGGGGGCCCCACACCACACCCTGGCGCGGCCAGAGGGGGGGTCGCGCCGCCCTATGGTGTGGGCCCCCCAGGCCCCCTCCGAGGCTGCCCTTCCGCCTATTTAAAGCCTCCGTCGCGAAAACCCTATTACGAAGGAAGAACCACGATACGGAAAACCTTCCAGAGCCGCCGCCATCGCGAAGCCAAGATCTGGGGGACAGGAGTCTCTGTTCCGACACCCTGCCGGAGCGGGGAAGTGCCCCGGAAGGCTTCTCCATCGACACCGCTGCCATCTCCACCGCCATCTTCATCACCGCTGCTTGCTCCCATGAGGAGGGAGTAGTTCTCCATCGAGGCTCGGGGCTGTACCGGTAGCTATGTGGTTCATCTCTCTCCTATGTACTTCAATACAATAATCTCATGAGCTGCCTTACATGATTGAGATTCATATGATGATGCTTGTAATCTAGATGTCACTATGCTAGTCAAGTGAGTTTTACTTATGTGATCTCCAGGAGACTCCTTGTCCCACGTGTGTAAAGGTGACGAGTGTGTGCACCGTGTGGGTCTCTTAGGCTATATTTCACAGAATACTTACTCACTTGTTATGAATGGCGTAGTGAAGTGCTTATTTATATCTCTTTATGATTGCAATGTATTTTGTATCACAATTTATCTATGTGCTACTCTAGCAATGTTATTAAAGTAGTTTTATTCCTCCTGCACGGTGTAATGGTGACAGTGTGTGCATCCGTGTTAGTACTTGGCATATGCTATGATCATGATCTCTTGTAGATTGTGGAGTTAATTATCATTATGATTGTATTGATGTGATCTATTCCTCCTACATAGCGTGAAGGTGACGAGTGTGCATGCTTGTGTTAGTACTTGGTTTAGTCGTGTTGATCTTTCTTGCACTCTAAGGTTATTTAAATATGAACATTGAATTGTGGAGCTTGTTAACTCCGGCATTGAGGGTTCGTGTAATCCTACGCAATGTGTTCATCATCCAACAAAAGAGTGTAGAGTATGCATTTATCTATTACGTTATGTGATCAATGTTGAGAGTGTCCACTAGTGAAAGTGTAATCCCTAGGCCTTGTTCCTAAATACGCTATCGTTGCTTGTTTATTGTTTTACTTGCGTTACTACTTGCTAGCGTTACTACGCTTGTTTCTTGTCCTGGGCAAAGCACTTTTACGGTGCCGTTGCCGTTGCTACTGCTTATTCATACCACCTGTATTTCACTATCTCTTCGCCGAACTAGTGCACCTATTAGGTGTGTTGGGGACACAAGAGACTTCTTGCTTTGTGGTTGCGGGGTTGCATGAGAGGGATATCTTTGACCTCTTCCTCCCCGAGATCGATAAACCTTGGGTGATCCACTTAAGGGAAACTTGCTTCGTTGTTCTACAAACCTCTGCTCTTGGAGGCCCAACACTTGTCTACAAGAATAGAAGCTCCCGTAGACATCAAGCTATTTTCACGGCGCCGTTGCCGGGGAGGAAAGGTAAAAGGCACTCATACTCCGGTCCCAGGTAAAGTACTTTTCTGTTGCCGTCGTGTGTGTGCTCGAAGCTATTTCCTTTAGATCCTGCAATTGCATCTTGTTGTTTCTTGTTTACACTAGTTTGGCATAATGGACAACAATGAGCTTCTTATTCTATTTCCTGATTTAAAACATGGATTGTTTGATGCGAAAATTAAAAAACCTATGGAATCTTATTTGCATGCTGGTAGTAATATTAGTATGAACGCTTTGAACACCATTGTTGATAATAATATAGAAAGTTCTAAGCTTGGGGAAGGCTGGTTTTCATGATCTTTTTAGTCCCCCAAGCATTGAGGAGAAAATTTTCTTTGATGATACTTTGCCTCCTATTTATGATGATTATAATAGTGGTCTTTTGGTACAACCTACTATGGAGAGTAAATTTTATTGTGATTATACTATGCCTCCTACACTTGATGAGAATAATAATGATAGCTACTTTGTTGAATTTGCTCCTACTACAATTAATAAGAATAACTATGCTTATGTTGGGAGTAGTAATAATTTTATGCATGAGACTCATGATAAGAATGCTTTATGTGATAGTTATATTGTTGAGTTTGCTCATGTTGCTACTGAAAGTTATTATGAGAGAGGAAAATATGGTTGTAGAAATTTTTATGTTACTAAAATGCCTCTCTATGTGCTGAAATTTTTGAAGCTACACTTGTTTTATCTTCCTATGCTTGTTACTTTGCTCTTCATGAACTTGTTTATCTACAAGATTCCTATGCATAGGAAGCATGTTAGACTTAAATGTGTTTTGAATTTGCTTCTTGATGCTCTCTTTTGCTTCAAATACTATTTCTTGCGAGTGCATCATTAAAGCTGCTGAGCCCATCTTAATGGCTATAAAGAAAGAACTTCTTGGGAGATAACCCATGTGTTATTTTGCTACAGTACTTTATTTTATATTTGTGTCTTGGAAGTTGTTTACTACTGTAGCAACCTCTCCTTATCTTAGTTTTGTGTTTTGTTGTGCCAAGTAAAGTCTTTGATAGTAAAGTAAGTACTAGATTTGGATTACTGCGCAGTTCCAGATTTCTTTGCTGTCACGAATCTGGGTCTACCTCCCTGTAGGTAGCTCAGAAAATTAAGCCAATTTACGTGCATGATCCTCAGATATGTACGCAACTTTCATTCAATTTGAGAATTTTCATTTGAGCAAGTCTGGTGGCCTAATAAAATCCATCTTTACGGACTGTTCTGTTTTGACAGATTCTGCCTTTTTATTTCGCATTGCCTCTTTTGCTATGTTGGATGAATTTCTTTGATCCATTAATGTCCAGTAGCTTTATGCAATGTCCAGAAGTGTTAAGAATGATTGTGTCACCTCTGAACATGTGAATTTTTATTGTGCACTAACCCTCTAATGAGTTGTTTCGAGTTTGGTGTGGAGGAAGTTTTCAAGGATCAAGAGAGGAGTATGATACAATATGATCAAGGAGAGTGAAAGCTCTAAGCTTGGGGATGCCCGGTGGTTCACCCCTGCATATTTTAAGAAGACTCAAGCGTCTAAGCTTGGGGATGCCCAAGGCATCCCCTTCTTCATCGACAACATTATCAGGTTCCTCCCCTGAAACTATATTTTTATTCCGTCACATCTTATGTACTTTGCTTGGAGCGTCGGTTTGTTTTTGTTTTTTGTTTTGTTTGAATAAATGCTTGTGTGGGAGAGAGACACGCTCCGCTGGTTCATATGAACACATGTGTTCTTAGCTTTTAATTTTCATGGCGAAGTTTCTTCTTCGTTAATTTGTTATATGGTTGGAATTGGAAAATGATACATGTAGTAAATTGCTATAATGTCTTGGATAATGTGATACTTGGCAATTGTTGTGCTCATGTTTAAGCTCTTGCATCATATACTTTGCACCCATTAATGAAGAAACACTTAGAGCTTGCTAATTTGGTTTGCATATTTGGTTTCTCTAGAGTCTAGATAACATCTAGTATTGAGTTTTGAACAACAAGGAAGACGGTGTAGAGTCTTATAATGTTTACAATATGTATTTTATGTGAGTTTTGCTGCACCGTTCATCCTTGTGTTTGTTTCAAATAACCTTGCTAGCCTAAACCTTGTATCGAGAGGGAATACTTCTCATGCATCCAAAATCCTTGAGCCAACCACTACGCCATTTGTGTCCACCATACCTACCTACTACATGGTATTTATCCGCCATTCCAAAGTAAATTGCTTGAGTGCTACCTTTAAAATTCCATCATTCACCTTTGCAATATATAGCTCATGGGACAAATAGCTTAAAAACTATTGTGGTATTGAATATGTACTTATGCACTTTATCTCTTATTAAGTTGCTTGTTGTGCGATAACCATGCTTACGGGGACGCCATCAACTATTCTTTGTTGAATATCATGTGAGTTGCTATGCATGTCCGTCTTGTATGAAGTACGAGAGATCTACCACCTTTATGGTTGGAGCATGCATATTGTTAGAGAAGAGCATTGGGCCGCTAACTAAAGCCATGATTCATGGTGGAAGTTTCAGTTTTGGACATATATCCTCAATCTCATATGAGAATAATAATTGTTGCCACATGCTTATGCATTAAAGAGGAGTCCATTATCTGTTGTCCATGTTGTCCCGGTATGGATGTCTAAGTTGAGAATAATCAAAAGCGAGAAATCCAAAATGCGAGCTTTCTCCTTAGACCTTTGTACGGGCGGCATGGAGGTACCCCATTGTGATACTTGGTTAAAACATGTGCATTGCAAAGATCCGGTAGTCCAAGCTAATTAGGACAAGGTGCGGGCACTATTAGTATACTATGCATGAGGCTTGCAACTTGTAAGATATAACTTTCATAATTCATATGCTTTATTACTACCGTTGACAAAATTGTTTCATGTTTCAAAATAAAAGCTCTAGCACAAATATAGCAATCGATGCTTTCCTCTTTGAAGGACCATTCTCTTTTACTTTTATGTTGAGTCAGTTCACCTATCTCTCTCCACCTCAAGAAGCAAACACTTGTGTGAACTGTGCATTGATTCCTACATACTTGCATATTGCACTTGTTATATTACTCTATGTTGACAATTATCCATGAGATATACATGTTACAAGTTGAAAGCAACCGCTGAAACTTAATCTTCCTTTGTGTTGCTTCAATGCCTTTACTTTGATTTATTGCTTTATGAGTTAAACTCTTATGCAAGACTTATTAATACTTGTCTTGAAGTACTATTCATAAAAAGTCTTTGCTTTATGATTCAGTTGTTTACTCATGTCATTACCATTGTTTTGATCGCTGCATTCATTACATATGTTTACAATATGATCAAGTCTATGATGGCATGTCACTCCAGAAATTATCTTTGTTGATCGTTTACCTGCTCGGGACGAGCAGGAACTAAGCTTGGGGATGCTGATACGTCTCCGACGTATCGATAATTTCTTATGTTCCATGCCACATTATTGATGATATCTACATGTTTTATGCACATTATATGTCATATTTATGCGTTTTACGGAACTAACCTATTGACGAGATGCCGAAGGGCCAGTTCCTGTTTTCTGCTGTTTTTGGTTCCAGAAATCCTAGTAAAGAAATATTCTCGGAATTGGTCGAAATCAAGACCCAGGTCCCTATTTTTCCCGGAGCCTTCCAGAACACCCGAGAGCCGCCGGAGGAAGCCCTGGGGGCCCCACACCACACCCTGGCGCGGCCAGAGGGGGGGCCGCGCCGCCCTATGGTGTGGGCCCCCCAGGCCCCCTCCGAGGCTGCCCTTTCGCCTATTTAAAGCCTCCGTCGCGAAAACCCTATTACGAAGGAAGAACCACGATACGGAAAACCTTCCAGAGCCGCCGCCATCGCGAAGCCAAGATCTGGGGGACAGGAGTCTCTGTTCCGGCACCCTGCCGGAGCGGGGAAGTGCCCCCGGAAGGCTTCTCCATCGACACCGCTGCCATCTCCACCGCCATCTTCATCACCGCTGCTGCTCCCATGAGGAGGGAGTAGTTCTCCATCGAGGCTCGGGGCTGTACCGGTAGCTATGTGGTTCATCTCTCTCCTATGTACTTCAATACAATAATCTCATGAGCTGCCTTACATGATTGAGATTCATATGATGATGCTTGTAATCTAGATGTCACTATGCTAGTCAAGTGAGTTTTACTTATGTGATCTCCGGAGACTCCTTGTCCCACGTGTGTAAAGGTGACGAGTGTGTGCACCGTGTGGGTCTCTTAGGCTATATTTCACGAGAATACTTACTCACCTGTTATGAATGGCGTAGTGAAGTGCTTATTTATATCTCTTTATGATTGCAATGTATTTTGTATCACAATTTATCTATGTGCTACTCTAGCAATGTTATTAAAGTAGTTTTATTCCTCCTGCACGGTGTAATGGTGACAGTGTGTGCATCCGTGTTAGTACTTGGCATATGCTATGATCATGATCTCTTGTAGATTGTGGAGTTAATTATCATTATGATTGTATTGATGTGATCTATTCCTCCTACATAGCGTGAAGGTGACAGTGTGCATGCTGTGTTAGTACTTGGTTTAGTCGTGTTGATCTTTCTTGCACTCTAAGGTTATTTAAATATGAACATTGAATTGTGGAGCTTGTTAACTCCGGCATTGAGGGTTCGTGTAATCCTACGCAATGTGTTCATCATCCAACAAAAGAGTGTAGAGTATGCATTTATCTATTCTGTTATGTGATCAATGTTGAGAGTGTCCACTAGTGAAAGTGTAATCCCTAGGCCTTGTTCCTAAATACTGCTATCGCTTGCTTGTTTATTGTTTCTATTGCGTTACTACTTGCTGCGTTACTACTTGCTTGTTTACTTGTCCTGGGCAAAGCACTTTTACGGTGCCGTTGCCGTTGCTACTGCTTATTCATACCACCTGTATTTCACTATCTCTTCGCCGAACTAGTGCACCTATTAGGTGTGTTGGGGACACAAGAGACTTCTTGCTTTGTGGTTGCGGGGTTGCATGAGAGGGATATCTTTGACCTCTTCCTCCACGAGATCAATAAACCTTGGGTGATCCACTTAAGGGAAACTTGCTGCTGTTCTACAAACCTCTGCTCTTGGAGGCCCAACACTGTCTACAAGAATAGAAGCTCCCGTAGACATCATCCACCTTCAGGTTAACATCCGAACCCCCTCCAGTATTAAGTTGCAAACAACAGACAATTGCATTAAGTATGGTGCGTAATGTAATCAACACAAATATCCTTAGAAAAAGCATCGATGTTTTATCCCTAGTGGCAACAACACATCCACAACCTTAGAACTTTCTGTCACTGTCCCAGATTTAATGGAGGCATGAACCCACTATCGAGCATAGATACTCCCTCTTGGAGTCACAAGTATCAACTTGGCCAGAGCCTCTACTAGCAACGGAGAGCATGCAAGAACATAAACAACATATATGATAGATTGATAATCAACTTGACATAGTATTCAATATTCATCGGATCCCAACAAACACAACATGTAGCATTACAAATAGATGATCTTGATCATGATAGGCAGCTCACAAGATCTAACATGATAGCACAATGAGGAGAAGACAACCATCTAGCTACTGCTATGGACCCATAGTCCAGGGGTGGACCACTCACACATCGATCCGGAGGCGATCATGGCGATGAAGAGACCTCCGGGAGATGATTCCCCTCTCCGGCAGGGTGCCGGAGGCGATCTCCTGAATCCCCAGAGATGGGATTGGCTGCGGCGGCGTCTCCGGAAGGTTTTCCGTATCGTGGCTCTCGGTGCGGGGGTTTCGCGACGAAGGCTTTAAGTAGGCGGAAGGGCAGGTCAGGAGGCGTCACGGGGGCCCCACACGCTAGGGCCGCGCGGGCCCCCTCTAGGCCGCGCCACCCTAGTGTGGCGGCGCCCCGTGGCCCCACTTCGTATCTCCTCCGGTCTTCTGGAAGCTTCGTGGAAAAATAAGCCCCTGGGCGTTGATTTCGTCCAATTCCGAGAATTTTTCCTTACTAGGATTTCTGAAACCAAAAACATCGAAAACAACAGAATCGGCTCTTCTGCATCTCGTCAATAGGTTAGTGCTCGGAAACGCATAATAATGACATATAATGTGTATAAAACATGTGAGTATCATCATAAAAGTAGCATGGAACATAAGAAATTATAGATACGTCTGGGACGTATCAAGCATCCCCAAGCTTAGTTCCTACTCGCCCTCGAGTAGGTAAACGATAACAAAGATAATTTCTCAAGTGGCATGCTATCATAATCTGGATCATACTATTGTAAAGCATATGAGATGAATGCAGCGATTTGAAGCAATGATGAAGATAATGAGTAAACAAATGAATCATATAGCAAAGACTTTTCATGAATAATACTTTCAAGACAAGCATCAATAAGACTTGCATAAGAGTTACTCATAAAGCAATAGATTCAAAGTAAAAGCATTGAAGCAACACAAAGGAAGATATAAGTTTCAGCGGTTGCTTTCAACTTCAACATATATATCTCATGGATAATTGTCAACACAAAGCAATATAACAAGTGCAATAAGTAAACATGTAAGAATCAATGCACACAGTTGACACAAGTGTTTGCTTCTGAGATAGAAAGAATGGGTAAACTGACTCAACAATAAAGTAGAAGAATGACCCTTCGCAGAGGGAAGCATGGATTACTATATTTGTGCTAGAGCTTTTCATTTTGAAAACAAGAAACAATTTTGTCAACGGTAGTAATAAAGCATATGTGTTATGTATAAGACATCCTATAAGTTGCAAGCCTCATGCATAGTATACAAATAGTGCTCGCACCTTGTCCTAATTAGCTTGGATTAACATGGATTATCATTGCATAGCATATGTTTCAACCAAGTGTCACAAAGGGGTACCTCTATGCCGCTCGTACAAAGGTCTAAGGAGAATGTTCGCATTGGATTTCTCGCTTTTGATTATTCTCAACTTAGACATCCATACCGGGACAACATAGACAACGGATAATGGACTCCTCTTTAATGCATAAGCATTCAACAACGATTAAAATTCTCATAAGATATTGAGGATTAATTGTCCAAACTAAAACTTCCACCATGGATCATGGCTTTAGTTAGCGGCCCAATGTTCTTCTCTAACAATATGCATACTCAAACCATATGATCATGAAAATCGCCCTTACTTCAGACAAGACGAACATGCATAGCAACTCACATGATATTCAACAAAGGTAAAAGTTGATGGCGTCCCCAGAAACATGGTTACCGCTCAACAAGCAACTTATTAAGAAATAAGACACATAAGTACATATTATTCACCACAATAGTTTTTAGGCTATTTTTCCCATGAGCTATATATTGCAAAGATAAAGGAATAGAAATTTTAAAGGTAGCACTCAAGTAATTTACTTTGGAATGGCGGAGAAATACCATGTAGTAGGTAGGTATGGTGGACACAAATGGCATGGTTATTGGCTCAAGGATTTGGATGCAAGAGAAGAATTCCTCTCAATACAAGGCTAGGCTAGCAAGGTTGTTTGAAGCAAACTCAAGTATAAAACGGTACAGCAAAACTTACATAAGAACATATTGCAAGCATTATAAGACTTTACATCGTCTCCCTTGTTGTTCAAACACCTTAACGAGAAAATATCTAGACTCTAGAGACCAATCATGCAAACCAAATTTTAACAAGCTCTATGTAGTTCTTCATTAATAGGTGCAAAGTACATGATGCAAGAGCTTAAACATGATCTATATGAGCACAACAATTGCCAAGTATCAAATTATTCAAGACATTATACCAATTACCACATGCAGCATTTTCCGTTTCCAACCATATAACAATGAACGAAGCAGTTTCAACCTTCGCCATGAACATTAAAAGTAAAGCTAAGAACACATGTGTTCATATGCAACAGCGGAGCATGTCTCTCTCCCACACAAGCATGATGTGATCCAATTTATTCAGAGAAAGAAAATAACAAAACGAAAATAAAAGCACACAGACGCTCCAAGTAAAGCACATAAGATGTGATGGAATAAAAATATAGTTTCACTAGAGGTGACCTGATAAGTTGTCGATGAAGAAGGGGATGCCTTGGGCATCCCCAAGCTTAGATGCTTGAGTCTTCTTGAGATATGCAGGGATGAACCACGGGGGCATCCCCAAGCTTAGACATTTCACTCTTCTTGATCATATTGTATCATCCTCCTCTCTTGACCCTTGAAAACTTCCTCCACACCAAACTCAAAACAAACTCATTAGAGGGTTAGTGCATAATCAAAAATTCACATATTCAGAGGTGACATAATCATTCTTAACACTTCTGGACATTGAACAAAGCTACTGAAAGTTAATGGAACAAAGAAATCCATCAAACATAGCAAAACAGGCAATGCGAAATAAAAGGCAGAATCTGTCAAAACAGAACAGTCCGTAAAGACGAATTTTTTTGAGGCACCAGACTTGCTCAGATGAAAATGCCCAAATTGAATGAAAGTTGCGTACATATCTGAGGATCACGCACGTAAATTGGCATATTTTTCTGAGTTACCTACAGAGACTACTGCTCAAATTCGTGACAGCAAGAAATCTGTTCCTGCGCAGCAATCCAAATCTAGTATTGACTTTACTATCAAAGACTTTACTTGGCACAACAATGCAATAAAATAAAGATAAGGAGAGGTTTCTACAGTAATAACAACTTCCAAGACTCAAATATAAAATAAAGTGCAGAAGTAAAATAATGGGTTGTCTCCCATAAGCGCTTTTCTTTAACGCCTTTCAGCTAGGCGCAGAAAGTGTGTATCAAGTATTGTCGAGAGATGAAACATCAACATCAATAGGCATCTTAGATGCTCCATCATCCGTAGTGGTGCTAAGGGCTTTGTAAATTTTAGGCCTATAATAGTTTTTTGGCTTAGGCACTTTAGAGACATACATGAACTTTTGCTCCTTACCCACATAGGCTTTCTCCTTAAACTTAAGAGAAGAAAAAGTTGAACCCAAGGTTCCCATAGCTTCTTCAAGTTCACTAATCCTATGGGTTCGATTATCATGAGTAGCACAAGTTTCTAAAACAGCAATTCTCTCATTAATTCCACCTAGAGATTTATCAAGTTTATCAGTGCTATTAAGTAATATTCCCAATTTAGTCTCAATACTTGGAAGATCTTTCTCTACAACCTCCAACTTTTTCATGACATCTTCAAGAGAGATTTCAATTTTAGCTTCATTAACAGGTGGTATTCCAACTAGACTCTCAATAATGCAACTAGCTTCTAAAGCAGGGGTGCCTAGGAAATTACCTCCCGCAAGAGTATCAAGAACATACCTATTCCAACTAGAGATACCAACATAAAAGTTCCTAAGTAGTATAATAGTGGAGTGTTTCTTAATGCACCTATGATGAGCATCACTAATTCTATACCAAGCATCTTTAAAACTTTCTCCCTCTTGTTGCTTAAATGAACGAACTTCAACTTCCGGAATACTCATTTTTAGTAGTAGTAAATAAAGCAAACTAAATAAAGTAAATGCAAGTAACTAATTTTTTTGTGTTTTCAATATAGAGAACAAGACAGTAAATAAAGTAAAACTAGCAACTAATTTTTGTGTGTTTTTGATATAAGAAGCAAACAAAGCAGTAAATAAAGTAAAGTAAAGCAAGACAAAAACAAAGTAAAGAGATTGGATGTGGGAGACTCCCCTTGCAGCGTGTCTTGATCTCCCCGGCAACGGCGCCAGAAAATATGCTACTGGCGTGCAGTTGACGTGGGAGTTAGAAATCTCTGTGGTGTAACTTTTCTTCAGGTCCCCGGCAACGGCGCCAGAAAATATGCTTGATGGCCCGTGAGACACACGTCCGTTGGGAACCCCAAGAGGAAGGTGTGATGCGTACAGCAGCAAGTTTTCCCTCAGTAAGAAACCAAGGTTATCGAACCGGTAGGAGTCAAGGAAGCACGTGAAGGTTGTTGGTGGCGGAGTGTAGTGCGGCGCAACACCAGGGATTCCGGCGCCAACGTGGAACCTACACAACACAATCAAAGTACTTTGCCCCAACGTAACAGTGAGGTTGTCAATCTCACCGGCTTGCTGTAAACAAAGGATTAAACGTATTGTGTGGAAGATGATGATTGTTTGCGAAGAACAGTAAATAACAATTGTAGTAGATTGTATTTCAGATGTAAAGAATTGGACCGGGGTCCACAGTTCACTAGTGGTGTCTCTCCCATAAGATAAACAGATGTTGGGTGAACAAATTACAGTTGGGCAATTGACAAATAAAGAAGGCATAACAATGCACATACATATATCATGATGAGTACTATGAGATTTAATCGGGGCATTACGACAAAGTACATAGACCGCTATCCGAGCATGCATCTATGCCTAAAAAGTCCACCTTCGAGTTATCATCCGAACCCCTCCGGTATTAAGTTGCAAACAACGAGACAATTGCATTAAGTATGGTGCGTAATGTAATCAACACAAATATCCTTAGACAAAGCATCAATGTTTTATCCCTAGTGGCAACGACACATCCACAACCTTAGAACTTTCACGTCACTTCGTCCCAGATTTAATGGAGGCATGAACCCACTATCGAGCATAAATACTCCCTCTTGGAGTCACAAGTATCAACTTGGCCGAGCCTCTACTAGCAACGGAGAGCATGCAAGAACATAAACAACATATATGATAGATTGATAATCAACTTGACATAGTATTCAATATTCATCGGATCCCAACAAACACAACATGTAGCATTACAAATAGATGATCTTGATCATGATAGGCAGCTCACAAGATCTAACATGATAGCACAATGAGGAGAAGACAACCATCTAGCTACTGCTATGGACCCATAGTCCAGGGGTGGACTACTCACACATCGATCCGGAGGCGATCATGGCGATGAAGAGACCTCCGGGAGATGATTCCCCTCTCCGGCAGGGTGCCGGAGGCGATCTCCTGAATCCCCCGAGATGGGATTGGCGGCGGCGACGTCTCTGGAAGGTTTTCCGTATCGTGGCTCTCGGTACAGGGGGTTTCGCGACGAATGCTTTAAGTAGGCGGAAGGGCAGGTCAGGAGGCGTCACGGGGGCCCCACACGCTAGGGCCGCGCGGGCCCCCTCTAGGCCGCGCCACCCTAGTGTGGCGGCACCCCGTGGCCCCACTTCGTATCTCCTCCGGTCTTCTGGAAGCTTCGTGGAAAAATAAGCCTCTGGGCGTTGATTTCGTCCAATTCCGAGAATATTTCCTTACTAGGATTTACTGAAACCAAAAACAGCAGAAAACGAGCAAGCGGCTCTTCGGCATCTCGTCAATAGGTTAGTGCCGGAAAATGCATAATAATGACATATAATGTGTATAAAACATGTGAGTATCATCATAAAAGTAGCATGGAACATAAGAAATTATAGATACGTTTGGGACGTATCAGTGACCAAGAGCTCGTTGTAACCAGTTACACCGATGCTAGTTGGAACACTGATCCTGATGACTATAAGTCTCAGTATGGGTACGTGTTTATATTGAATGGTGCTGCAGTAAGATGGATGAGTGCCAAGCAATGCACGGTGGCGAAATCTTCAACTGAATCTGAATACATACCGACTTTAGAGGCTTCATCGGAAGCAATATGGATGAAGAGGTTCATTACTGAGCTTGGTGTGGTTCCTAGTGCATTGGACCCATTAGTCATTTATTGTGACAACATGGGTGTCATTGCTAATGCACAAGAACCAAGGTCACACAAGAAGCTGAAGCATATCAAGCTACGTTTTCATGTGATTCACGAGTACGTCGAAGATGGTGACGTAAAGATTTGCAAAGTACACATAGATCTGAATGTGGCAGATCCATTGACTAAAGCTCTCCCTAGGGCAAAGCATGACCTACACCAGAACGCCATGGGTGTTAGGTACCTTACCATGTAATCTAGATTATTGACTCTAGTGCAAGTGGGAGAATATTGGAGATATGCCCAAGAGGCAATAATAAAATGGTTATTATTATATCTTTATGTTTATCATAAATGTTTGCATCTCATGCTATAATTGTATTAACCGAAACATTGATACATGTGTGTTATGTAAACAACAAGGAGTCTCTAGTAAGCCTCTTGTATAACTAGCTTGTTGATTAATAGATGGTCATGGTTTCGTGATCATGAACATTGGATGTTGTTAATAACAATGTTATGTCATTGGGTGAATGATATAATGGACACACACCCAAATAAGCGTAGCATAAGATCAAGTCATTAAGTTCATCTTGCTATAAGCTTTTGATACATAGTTACCTACTCCTTCGACCATGAGATCATGTAAATCACTTACACCGGAAGGATGCTTTGATTACATCAAACACCATTGCGTAAATGGGTGGTTATAAAGATGGGATTGAGTATTCGGAAAGTGTGAGTTGAGGCATATGGATCTAGAGTGGGAGTTGTCCATCCCGATGACGGATAGATATACTCTAGGCCCTCTCGGTGGAATGTCGTCTAATTAGCTTGCAAGCATGTGACAAGGTCACAAGAGATCACATACCACGATACGAGTAAAGAGTAATTGTCGGTAACGAGGTTGAACTAGGTATGGAGATACCGATGATCAAACCTCGGACAAGTAAAGTATCGCGTGACAAAGGGAATCGGTATCGTATGTTAATGGTTCAATCGATCACTTAGTTATCGCTGAATGTGTGGAAGCCATTATGAATCTCCAGGTCCCGCTATTGGTTATTGGTCGGAGAGGAGTCTCGATCATGTACGCATAGTTCACGAACCGTAGGGTGACGCGCTTAAGGTTCGATGTCGCATAAGTAGATTCAGAATATGAGATGGAGACCGAAGTTTGTTCGGAGTCTTGGATGGGATCCAGGAAATCACGAGGAGGTACGGAATGGTCCGGAGAATAAGATTCATATAAGGGAAGTTGATTTCTAGGTTTCGGAAAAGTTCGGGATTTTTTTGGTGAAAGACCGGGAATGTTCTAGAAGGTTCCAGGGGGTCCACCATGGGGCCCATGACCCTAGGAGGGCCAACATGGGCCGAGGGGATGCTTCCTTGCCCTAATGGGCCAGGCGCACCAAGCCCCAAGGCCCAAGCCGGCCACCCCTTTAGGGTTTCCCAAAACCCTAGGGGGGATCAACTTGGGGGGAAGAAATCCCCTCCCCCCTCTTGACCGCCGGCCCTAGATGGGATGGGGGCGCAAGGGGGGCACCCCAACCGACCTCCCCCTATATAAAGAGGGGAGGGGGCAGGGGGCGCATCCACCCCTTCACACCAAAGTCTGCCGCCCCCCTCTCTCCTCCACCGTAAGTCTGCTCCGGCTTGGCAAAGCCCAGCAGATTTTCTCCTCCACCACCACCACCATGCCGTAGTGCTGCTGGGATTCCAAGGGGATCTACCACACCTTCGCTTCCCGCTGAAACGGGGAGAGGACGGGCTTCATCGACACCGTACGCACGACCGAGTATGGAATTGCTGCCGGATTGCAGCACAGGACGATCGACTACATCAACAACGAGATCTAATCTCGTATGCTTTGGATCTTTGAGGGTTAGTCTCACATACTACTCGTTGCTTCGATCTTCATAGATTAGATATTGCTTCTTCCTAGATTGGATCTTGGTTTTTGTTCATATTCACGGTTGAATTTTTTGTTTTACATGCAACAAACTCACCAATTAAGTATTCAAAAAGTATGAGTTGAGGCATATGGATCAAGAGTGGGATGTATCCATCCTGATGACGGATAGATATACTCTGGACCCTCTCGGTGGAATATCATCTAATTAGCTTGCAAGCATGTGACAAGGTCACAAGAGATGACATACCACGGTACGAGTAAAGAGTACTTATCGGTAACAAGGTTGAACTAGGTATAGAGATACCGATGATCAAACCTCGGATAAGTAAAGTATCGCGCGACAAAGGGAATCGGTATCGTATTTTAATGGTTCATTCGATCACATTGTTCATCGTTGAATATGTAGGAGTCATTACGGATCTCTAGGTCCCGCTGATGATTATTGATCGGAGAGTCGTCTCGGTCATGTCTGCACATTCTCGAACCGTAGGGTGACACACTTAAGGTTGCGATGTTGCTAGAGGTAGTTTCAGAATTAAAGAAATAGTTTTGGAAAGTTGCGAAATTGTTCCGGAAAGATGATTAATAATTTATTAATTAATTGAATTAGTAAATATTAATATTTATTTATTTTAGTAGAAATAAATATGAGGCTAAAAGTAATCTATAACAAATTTTTCTAATGGGCCATTAAGTAGCTCATGTAAACAAACTATTAAAAAAAAAGGCAAAAGAAAAGGAGAGCAAGGGGCCGGCCAGACGCTCAAGGCCCAAGTCTATGCCAAGGCAGCGATCGCTGCATGGCACTTGGCCCGATCGGTTTGACCGATCGTGTGCCTTGCTGCCTTGCCGATCGGCCACGCCTGCGCGCCTATATAAACACAACGACGCGCACGTAGCTAGATCAGTTTTTTCCGCTCCGTTTGCTTTTCCTTTTGCCTATTTTTTCCACCGAACGCGAACATGTGAAGTTTTGTTCGCGGAAACTCTCCACCACTACCACGTCATCGTGCTGCTAGACTAGATCTTATCTACCACATCTTCCCGCTTGCTGGACAAGGGGGATGTGTCTTCATCGAGCTATACGTGTGACCAAATACGGAGGTGCTGCCCGTTTGCAGCGCCGGAGGGATCATCATCGTGATCTTAAGATTGGCAAGTGTACGACTACATCACCCACGAGATCTGATCTCGTTTCCGCTTAGCGATCTACAAGGGTATGTGGATCTGATCTTTCTCGTTGCTTAGATCTAGTAGATTAGATCTTGACGATTTTTCCTAGATTGGACCTTGGTTTTGTTTGTTCTTGCGGTAGAAATTTTTTATTTTACCTGCAACAAACCCATCAGTACGGACTCACATATAATAGTAAAGATAACTGATACTATTTTGCAAAAAGATTATGACTGGAGTAAATGCACTTCAAGAAGCAATTACAAATTGTAAGGGCGTGTTCGGGAATCGTCCAGATTCTGAGAAATCCGTGGATCCAGCTTCACCAGGCGACTCCGGCGTCTCCCGCGGAGCAGAAAACGTTCGGTCCCAGCTGCTCCTTATATTTCACATGGCCCCACTGGTCATTATCTTCTTCCCCAGATCTCTTCCAAATCCAACTGACGCAAATCCTGAAATCTCTATCAACTCCCGCAGCCCGGAGGCCTAATCGCCGGCGGCGATGTATCCTGTGGATTCCTCCCGCCCCACTGCCCCTTTTGCCGCTGGATTCAGCAACCTCCCGTGCGCTGGATTTGTATGTCGCACGAGATTTGGGGCCCGGAGTTGGTGGCCTACAGAGGTGGTTGGGGCAGCTGTGTACTGCAGCTGGAGGAGGTCAGGGATGCGGCGTCGAAGGCGAGGAAGGAGGCGGCCGGACGGCTGCTGGATTCAACCGGGGTTGTGGGCTTGCTCGGTCAACTCGAGCAAGACACGCAAGGAATTGATCCGATCGAAACATTTTCTCACTCAGCGGTGGCATTCTTTCGTAATTTCCGGTTGCTCTACCGTTTTGCTGATCCGCGAAGCGGCCAAAGTGGTGCTCCGCGGTTTGTGTGTAAATTGTGGCTAGCTTCTCGGATCTGGCTCCGTGGAGTTTGAATGTTCGGTGCTGCTCCGCCACGGATTTCCGGGAAGCTGAGAGCCGGAGAGTTGCCGAACACGCCCTAAATGTTCTCATTTTCAGTTTGAAGAAGCTACATCAGCTAATCTCTAACTCATTGGTTTAGATCGTGCTTGGTTCCATGGGTGGACCCAGCAGATGGGGGCATGTCCAACCCAGAAATTTGAGAAAAAAATCGACTACCCCTCGTCTAGGACACCAGCCCAATTTGGCACGCAGTTGATGACGACCCATTCGCTTCACGCGTGCGCTAAAGTTAGGTATGTATAGTATTGCACTATTGATTACCAAACAATTGATTCCCAATTGATTGTGGCGATTCGGCCATCCTTAATTGTGCGATCCCACGATTACTACCAATATATTTTACTACTTCCTTATCTAACGTCAGGGTGTTAATGCTCCTTACATTAAATTTTCAAAGTAATTGACGCTTACCATACGTGGAGGAAAGTAGACCACAAGGATGGCAAGATATAAACGGAATGTTTTGAGTGATTAGACGGTATGGATGTCTCCAATCTTTGACATCAAATATTTTTGACGATGTACATACTCACATATAATAGTAAAGATAATTGATACAGTACTATTTTGCTAAAAGATTATGATTGGATTGGAGTAGGTATACATAGGGGATCAAATATTGAACCATGTGGTTCTACTTTTGAAAAAGTAAGACAATGCCTAATAAAATGTACTTCAAGAAGCAATTACAAATTTTAAATGCCCTCATTTTTAGTTTGAAGGAGTGGAGCGGCCGATGTGTTCTTTGCGCCCGTCTTTCCTTCGAGGAGCTTGTTAACGTTCGTCTCTCATGTAGCTTTTCTTTTTATGGGCACAGAAACGCGGCCCCAATTCCACGGTGCTGAATAAAGATATTCAAATTAAAGATAGCCCATTTATGAGCGTACAACCAAATCCTCTATCTCTTATGCATCCCAGGCCAAATCCCAAAGCATGTGTACATACGTACCCTCCTTCTGTCCCCTAATTTTAGTTTCAAAAACTCCAAACCAGTAATTGGCAAACCCCATTCACGTGAGCCACAGCGGCGGCGGCCTCAGTAACTTCGCCCGCTGGTGTGACCCTCACCCCCGCCGCGCCGCCATGACCCCCGCCCACGTCGCGTCTTCTTGTCAAAGCTGCTTGCAGACGAGGTAACCACCCGATACCACGTCTTCCCGGAGTTTCTTTCCAAAAAAGGCAAGTCCCCGTTGGATCCAGTATGAGCAACGCCGCCTCAATTCGGCAGCCGCTTGATGAGGACATCGTCGGCGAGATCCTTTGCCGCCTCCCACCACAGCCCTCCTCGGTCCTCTGTGCCTCGCTCGCCTCCAAGCTCTGGCGCGACCTCGCCGTCTCCTCCGCCTTCCGCTGCCGCCTCCGCGCCCACCACCGCCACACCCCCGTCCTCGGCGTCTATGAGAAGCACGCCAGGATGCTCCGGTTCATCCCCGCGTTCGACGCTCCAGATCGTATTCCCACCGACAGGTTCTCGCTGAAGGTCTGTGCCGACCACAGTTACAAAGTGGACAACTGGGTTGTGCTTGGGTGCCGCCACGGCCCACGTCCTCTTCATCAATCGGACAAGGCGCGAGCTCCTCGTGTTCCACCCAATCTCCACTGATCTCCGTGTCGTGGCCATCTCGGCGGACTTCGTGAACAAAGCCTACACCACCAACGGAGTCGTGGTCTGCGAGGGCAAATGTATAGGAGATTCGACCAAATTCCAGTTGGTGCTGGTGGGCATCTGGGGCAAAGGCCATGAGGGAGATCTCTTTGCCCACGTCTACTCCTCCGAGACTGGCGTGCGGGGCGACCTCGTGTCGGTGCCAGAAGGCCCAAAACCATGCCGCGTTGGCCGTCTCCCATGCACCCTCGCTAGCAATGGGGTCTACTGGTGGCTAACTGAGCCTCACAACTGCATACTCCAATTTGATTTGGGTAGCCAGAAGCAAGCAGTGATCAACAGGCCTCCGGTCACCAGCATCAACATCGGCTGCAGCCGGATCATCCGGGCAGAGGACGACGGCATCGGCCTCACCGTTCTGTCCTAGCCGACTTTCCGGATGTATGACCGCAAGGTGGGTTCTCATGGTTCTGCCACTTGGGTGATGCGGAAGGTCGTCGAGATGGACAAGATCCTTGGCTCCCCGGCTTCGATGCAGGCGAGGCAGACGTACATTGCCGGGTACGCCGAGGATGTCGGTGCCATTGTTGTGTCCATGCATTATGGAATGAAAGAAGACTATTTGCGCATAGTTCAACTCGACCCAATGCGGTACGAGGGGATTGGTCCAGACTTTTTGGAGAACGCCTATCATTCAGTACGCAAATTTCTATACCGGTCGTAAGTGCATACCCAATTTACATTGCTTTGTTGCAATATATGGTAGGAGTAGCTAGAATATGTTTACAATGATTTGAAGTGTTTTCACTAACGGCTTGGTTTGTCATCTTTTTCACTATGGCTGATCCATGAAATTGATAGCTGTGCTGAGCTTAGCGGACTATTATGAGTAATTTATAGTATCATATCATTGCTACGAGCCGTACACACTTTCTAAAATTACGTGATTTATCAGGCCGACCAGCGCTCCTCCAACTTCATGCTCCTTTGGACAATGATGGGGGCGCTGTTGAAGTGGAGGATGGTGATGCCTCTATACCAGAGCTTGTTTGATTGGCGTCAGCGCATTCTATTTCACTTTATAATATATAGTCTGTCATACTGGCAAGAACCTAGTAGCGCAATGGCTATAGGTCATGGTTCTGCTCAAGACATCAGGGTTTGAGCCTCCCATTAGTATGTTTCTGTTTCAAGTAGTTGTCGTACAGGCTTGTTCCTTGATATGACAAATATTTGAAAACGAAACGGGCCTGAATCAGAAACATACTAATGGGAGGCTCGAACCCTGGTGTCTTGAACGGAACCATGACCTATAGCCATTGCGCTGGTAGGTTCTTGCCAGTATGAGGAATATATATATTATAAAGTGGAACGGAATGTGCTGACGCCAATCAAACAAGCTCTGGTATAGAGGCATCACCATCCTCCGCTTCAACAGTGCCCCCATCATTGTCCAAAGGAGCAGGAAGTTGGAGCGCTGGCCGGCCTGATAAATCACGTAATTTTAGAAACTGTGTACGCTAACAGCAATGGTATGATACTATAAATTACTCATAATAGTCCACTAAGCTAAATTAAAACAGATAAACAGCACATCGATCAGCCATAGTGAAAAATATGACAAACCAAGCCGTTAGTAAAACACTTCAAAGCATTGTAAACATATTCTAGCTACTCCTACCATATATTGCAACAAAACAATGTAAATTGGGTATTCACTTACCGCCGGTATAGAAAGTTGCGTACGGATGATAGGCGTTCTCCAAGAAGTCTGGACCAATCTCCTCGTACCGCATTGAGTCGAGTTGAACTATGTGCAAATATAGTCTTCTTTCATTTCATAATGCATGGAGACAACAATGGCACCGGCATCCTCGGCGTACCCGGCAATGTACGTCTGCCTCGCCTGCATTGAAGCCAGGGAGCCAAGGATCTTGTCCATCTCGACGACCTTCCGCATCACACAAGTGGCAGAACCATGAGAACCCACCTTGCGGTCATACATCCGGAAAGTCGGGTAGGACAGAACAGCAAGGCCGATGCCACCGTCCTCTGCCCGAATGATCCGGCTGCAGCCGATGTTGATGCCGGTGACCGGAGGCCTATTGATCAGTGCTAGCTGCTGGCTACCCAAATCAAAGTGGAATATGCAGCCGTGAGGCTCAGTTAGCCACCAGTAGAGCCCATTGTTGGCGAGGGTGCATGGGAGACGGCCAACGCGGCATGGTTTTGGGCCTTCCGGCACCGTCACGAGGTCGCCCCACACGCCGGTCTCAGAGGAGTAGACGCGGGCAGAGAGATCTCCCTCATGGCCTTTGCCCCAGACGCCCACCAGCACCACCTGGAATTTG
The DNA here is from genome assembly GCF_022539505.1 of Lolium rigidum. Lineage (NCBI taxonomy): Eukaryota > Viridiplantae > Streptophyta > Magnoliopsida > Poales > Poaceae > Lolium > Lolium rigidum. The sequence goes on along the minus strand of NC_061513.1, from coordinate 210,404,456 downwards.
GTCGAATCTCCTATACCTTCGTCCTCGCAGACCACAGCTCCATTGGTGGTGTAGGCTTTGTTCATGAAGTCCGTTGATGACCCACAAGTATAGGGGGTGTATCGTAGTATCTTCGATAAGTAAGAATGTCGATCTCAACGAGGAGCAGAAGGTGTTGACAAGCAGTTTCGATGAAGGATTCACTGTAAATGCTCACAGACAAGTATTCAGGGGGTTTTGATGTAACAGATGAATAAAGTACGAGTAAGTAAAGTGCGAGAGTAACAATTGCAGCGAGTGGCCCAATCCTTTTTAGCACAAAGGACAAGCCGGTTTGTTTACTTATAATGACCAAACGTTCTCGAGGACACACGGGATTTTAGTCTAGTGCTTTCGCTACATACGGCTAATTAATCTTCATTGTTTTGATAAGTGTTGTGTGGGTGAACCTATGCTAATGCACCGCCCTTCTTAGGACTAATACATACTTGTGATTATACCCCTTGCAAGCATCCGCAACTACAAGAAAGTAATTAAGATAAATCTAACCACATCCTTAAACTCTGAGATCCTGCTATCCCTCCTGCATCGATATACCAACGGGGGCTCAGGTTTCTGTCACTCCGGCAACCCCGCAATTGGCAAACGAGTACAAGATGCATTCCCCTAGGCCCATAAAGGTGAAGTGTCGTGTAGTCGACGTTCACACGACAACACTAGAAGAATAACACCACAACTTAAATATCATAACATTGAATATTACTCAATCATACTTCACTACTAACATTTAGACTTCACCGATGTCCTGAAGAACTAAACGAACTACTCACGAGACATCATATGGAACATGATCAGAGGTGATATGATGATGAATAACAATCTGAACATAAACCTTGGTTCAACGGTTTCACTCAATAGCATCAATAACAAGTAGAAATCAACACCGGAGAGTTTCCCCTATCAAACAATCAAGATCGAACCCAAATTGTTACAGCGGTGACGAGGTGCAGCGGTGGAGACGGCGGTGATGATGATGGAGATGATGATGATGGTGATGGAGATGATGTCCAGCTTGATGACGGTGTCGATGTCGTCGATTTCCCCCTCCGGGAGGGAATTTCCCCGGCAGATCTCAGCCTGCCGGAGAGCTCTTTTCTCTCTGGTGTTCTCCGCCCCGCAGAGGCGGCTGTGACTCTTCGCGACGTACCCCTCGAGCTTAGGTTTTCGGGACGAAGGAGTACGCGAAGAAAAGGAGGTGAGAGGGGGCTGTGGGCCCCCTCCTCACAGGGCGGCGCAGCTAGGCCTTGGGCCGCGCCGGCCTATGGGGTGGGCCCACCTCGGGTCCCCTCTTCTCCCCCTTCTGGCTCCCTTCGTCATCTGGAAAAATAGGATTTTTCGTATAATTCCCGTCAATTGTTGATCTTCCGAAATATTGCATTCGACGGTGCTTTTTCAGCGAGAATCCACGGCTCCGGTGCGCGATCCTCCAATAATCATGAAACATGCAAAATAGATAAAATAACATAAGTATCATCTCCAAATATGAAATATATCAATGAATAACGAGCAAATTATGATATAAAATAGTGATGCAAATTGGACGTATCAACTCCCCCAAGCTTAGACTTCGCTTGTCCCCAAGCGAAACTGAACTCGGTAAACAGGACCACATGTTTATGGAGTGAAGAGTCGATAAATCAAATACGGACAAGAAGCATCATATTCATTCACACAAGACATTCTAGTAAACAACTTCCTCATATAACTCAACTTGAAGCAAGTATAAGGTAATCACAAATAAAGGTGCATAAGAAATCATAATTGGTGATGGCAAACTTTGTTCTTGGTCAGGGAACAGTTAACAGATTATACTTATCTATTGAGCAACGCTCTCATGTTAAAGTTTATATGGCTCATCTCGCATACTCAATCATAATGATCATTGATAACTTTCAAAGCTATGTTTATTCAGATAAAACTTGTACTAAACAAGAAAGAGTAAAAGACATGATGAAGCAAATCACAATATAATGGTTTGATCACAACAACTAAAATGCTTGCTTGAGATGGAGGGAAATAGGTTTACTGACTCAACATAAAGTAAAAGACAGGCCCTTCGCAGAGGGAAGCAGGGATTAAATCATGTGCTAGAGCTTTTTCAATTTTGAAATCACATAAAGAGAATAAAAGTAATATTTTGAGAGGTGTTTGTTGTTGTCAACGAATGGTAGCGGGTACTCTAACCCCCTTGCCAAACAGACCTCCAAAGAGCGGCTCCCATGAAGGACGTTATCTCTACCGGCAAGGTAGATCATCCCTCTTCTCTTTTGTTTACACATGTACTTTAGTTTATTTAAGGATGACACTCCCCCCAACCTTTGCTTACACAAGCCATGGCTAACCGAATCCTCGGGTGCCTTCCAACAATCTCATACCATGGAGGAGTGTCTATTGCAAAATTAAGTTGCTTGCGATGAATCAGAGCAAAACATGTGAAGAGAATTATTAATGAAAGTTGATTAATTGGGGCTGGGAACCCCGTTGCCAGCTCTTTTTGCAAAATTATAGGATAAGTGGATGAAGCCACTAGTCCATTAGTGAAAGCTGCCTAACAAGACTGAAAGATAAAACACCACATACTTCCTCATGAGCTATAAAACATTGACACAAATAAGAAGTAATAAATTTTGAATTGTTTAAAGGTAGCACATGAAGTATTTACTTGGAATGGCAGGAAATACCATGCAGTAGGTAGATATGGTGGACACAAATGGCATAGGTTTGGGTTCAAGTTTGGATGCACGAGAAGCATTCCCTCTCAGTACAGGTCTTTGGCTAGCAAGGTTAATTAGCAAGCATAAGAGTTGAGGGAAACAAGCACATATACATGTGATAGACATAATCATGCATCTTTCTTGTAAGCACAAACAATTTTAACTTCAGAATAATAAGCTATGAGCTAACAAGAAAGGAAGACAATGAAACAACTATATGTATTTCTCTTTTTACTTAAGCCTCAAGGTGTTGTTGCTATTGACCAATGCTAAGTTTGCCAAAACCAAATAGATTTACTCAATGCTCCCAAAGTGGTACCAATACTAAAATCAAGATCAATCATATAATAGAAATTGCAAACTAAAATAAGGTGTGCAATATGTAAATGATAAGACTTCTCATTAATATTTCATAACGATAACTCACACCAAGGGATACATAGACAACCAACTAAAGGAGAGATACTTCCACACTGCAACCCATCTTATATGATAACTTCCCTACTCATGATATGACACTACTTGATAGTAAAAAGTAAAAGGTAGTGATGATGTGATACCGCGGCACTCCCCAAGCTTGGAACAAACCAAGGGGATGCCAATACCGACGATGAATTACTCCTTTGGCGATGGTGGTGATGAATTCCTCCCGCGCTTCTTACGGATCTCCTTCAGCTTCGGTTTCTCAGCTTGGCAATTCTGCACTAAGACTCGAAGAGATTCATTGTTATCTGAAGTTGGCGGTGGCGACCTTGTGATGGGTACCGAGTAATATTCCAGCATTCTACGGAGTCGGTAATTCTCCTCCTGGAGTATCTCCACTTCTCTTCTTAGAGCCCGGTATTGACAACAAAACTCATCGGTAGTCCGTAGAGCTTCTTCCAGCACAGGGAAAGAGTCGAGGCCAAGAGCAGGTGGTAAGGGTCCCTGCAAGTTATGAGAGAAAGAGCGCCGAGTGTCAACAGATCCCACCAAGATTTGCTTACTCCCAACAGCTTGTTGCTCTTGTTTTGACGACACCCTTTTCACTTCTTCCTTCGAAAGCCCTTTGCCCTTGTTGTTGGAGGCCATGGTGCTCCTAGATTGAAAATAGATCCTGGCAGAAACAGCTCGAAACAAAACACGTCGAGAAAACGATATACGGACCTCCAGGGGTCCGGGGATTATATAGCAAAAATTTTCACAACAAACGGAAAGTACCAGGTCGAACCAGAGTCGGAGGGGGGTGACGAGGCGGTGTCCTCATAGGGCGGCGCGGCCAGGCTGGGGCCCGCGCCGGCCTGTGGGGGCACCTCCTCGTGCACCTCCTCACTCCGTTTCGATCTCGTAATTTTTCATATTTTCCAAAAACAGCAAAAACAATGTTCGGAAAGTAAATCGCGAACTTTTTATTACCTGTACTGTTACCTATTCAAAGTCGAGTTCCGGCGGACTGTCAATTTGACCCTTGATGAAAGCCTCCGGTGTTTCCACTCGAATAACATCAACATCTACATTATAAGAATCACCTGAGATATAATGCTTGAGTCTTTGTCCATTCACCACTTGCGTGGCGTTGCCTTGGAGAGAACTAATTTTAATTGCTCCTGAACGATACACCTCCTCAACAACATATGGTCCTTCCCATTTCGAAAGTAATTTCCCTGCAAAGAATCTGAGACGAGACCGATACAATAGGACTTTATCCCCAATATTAAACTCTCTTTTGATAATCCTTCTATCGTGCCATTTCTTAACTTTCTCTTTAAAGAGTTTAGCATTTTCATAAGCTTCACTTCTCCATTCATCTAGAGAACTTAATTGCAGCAACCTCTTATTACCGGCTAGTTTAGGATCTTTATTTAGTTCTCTAACAGCCCAATAAGCTTTGTGCTCTAGTTCTAAAGGTAAATGACAAGCCTTTCCGTAAACCATTTTATAAGGTGACATTCCCATGGGGTTTTTATAAGCAGTTCTATAAGCCCAAAGTGCTTCCTTCAATTTACTAGCCCAATTCTTTCTAGTTTTATTAACAGTCTTTTGCAAGATAGATTTAGTTTCTCTATTTGATAGTTCTACTTGCCCACTAGTTTGAGGATGATAAGCGGAAGCAATTCTATGATTAATACCATATTTAGCAAGAGTTTTTCTAAAACCACCATGAATAAAATGAGAACCTCCATCTGTCATAATATATCTAGGAACTCCAAATCTAGGAAAAATAATGTCTAAAAGCATTCTTAAAGAGGTCTCACCATCAGCACTTTTTGTAGGTATGGCTTCCACCCATTTAGTAACATAATCAACGAGCAACAAGTATATGAGTGTTACCTTCGAAGAGGGAAAAGGTCCCATGAAGTCAAATCCCCAACAATCAAACGGTTCAATAACAAGAGTATAATTCATAGGCATTTCATTGCGTCCGGAGATATTACCAACCCTTTGACATTCATCACAAGATAAAATAAACTTCCTTGCATCTTTGAAGAGAGTTGGCCAATAAAAACCTGATTGTAGAACCTTTATGCGGTTCTATCTCCGCGTGATGTCCTCCATAAGCACTACCATGACATTTACTCAATATCTCTTGTTGCTCATATTCGTGAACACATCTTCGCAGAATACCATCCACTCCTTCTTTATATAAGTGTGGGTCATCCCAAAAATAATGCCTCAAGTCATAAAAGAATTTCCTCCTTTGCTGAGCTGAAAAGGTTGGAGGCAAGTACTTGGAAACAATAAAGTTAGCATAATCAGCATACCAAGGACTGTCTCGCGAGCTCACCTTTATTATAGCCAATTGTTCATTTGGAAAACTATCATTAACAGGAACAGGATCATAAGCAATATTTTCCAATCTAGACAAATTATCAGCAACAGGATTATCAGCACCTTTCCTATCTACAATATGTAAATCAAATTCTTGCAAAAGAAGTACCCATCTAATAAGCCTTGGCTTAGCATCTTTCTTTGTCATAAGGTATCTAATTGCAGCATGATCAGTATGAATTGTAACTTTTGAATCAACAATATAACTTATCACAAGCAAAGACTACAGCTAACAATTCTTTTTCAGTAGTAGCATAATTTCTTTGAGCAGCATCAAGAGTTTTACTAGCATAATGAATAACATTCAGTTTTTTATCTACTCGCTGTCCAAGAACAGCGCCTACAGCAAAATCACTAGCATCACACATAATTTCAAATGGTAGGTTCCAATCAGGAGGTTCAACTATAGGGGCAGTTGTTAAGGCTTTCTTTAGAGTTTCAAAAGCTTCCGTACAATCATCATCAAAAACAAAAGGTACATCTTTTTGAAGAAGATTAGTAAGAGGCTTTGAAATCTTAGAA
>NC_061513.1:210281282-210398273 GCF_022539505.1 Lolium rigidum | reverse complement strand
GCCAACCCTAGAGGGGGGAGTCCAAGGTGGACTCCACCAAGGGGGCCGGCCACCCCCCCACATGGAAGGGTGGGAATCCCACTTGAGGTGGGAGTCCCACCTTGGGTAGGTTTCCCTACAACATGGAAGGTTTTGGTTGGGGTCTTATTCGAAGACTTGTAGTCCAACACTTGGGGGTTCCACCTATATAATGAGGGGCCAAGGGGAGGGGGCCGGCCACCACAACACCAAAACCATTGTGGCCGCACCCCTCATAGTGGCCGGCCACCTCCCTCTCTCCCAAACCCTAGCCGCCCCACCTCCTCCACCTCTCCCGCAACGCTTAGCGAAGCTCCGCCGGAGTTCTCCATCGCCACCGCCACCACGCCGTCGTGCTGTCAGATTCAAGGAGGAGCTACTACTTCCGCTGCCCGCTGGAACCTGGAAAAGGATGTCGTCTTCATCAACACCGAACGTGTGACCGAGTACGGAGGTGCTGCCCGACTGTGGCACCGTCAAGATCTTCTACGCGCTTTTGAAAGCGGCAAGTGATCGTCTACCGCAGCAACAAGAGCCTCATCTTGTAGGCTTTGGAAATCTTCAAGGGTGAGTCTCGATCATCTCCTCGTTGCTCCCGTCTTCTAGATTGCATCTTGGCTTGGATTGCGTTCTCGCGGTAGGAAATTTTTTGTTTTCTATGCAACGAATCCCTACAATCGGGTTTTTAGGTCACGAGGGGTTTTATAGGCGAAGAGGCGGAGTCGGAGGAGCCAGGGGGCCCCCTCCCCATAGGTTGGCGCGGTCAGGGGGCCACCCGCGCCGCCATATGGTGTGGGTCCCCTGCTGCCCTTCCTCGTCTCCCCTTCGGACTTCTGGAACCTTCCGTGAAATATAAGATCGTGGGCTTTTGTTTCGTCCAATTCCGAGAATATTGCCCGAACAGCCTTTTTGGAACCAAAAACAACAGAAAACAGGAACTGGCACCTCGGCATCTTGTTAATAGGTTAGTTCCGGAAAATGCATAAAATCATTATAAAGTGTGTGCAAAACATGTAGGTATTGTCATAAAACTAGCATGGAACATCAGAAATTATAGATACGTTGGAGACGTATCAAGTATCCCCAAGCTTAGTTCCTACTCGCCCTCGAGTAGGTAAACGATAACAAGGATAATTTCTGAAGTGACATGCTACTATCATAATCTTGATCAATACTATTGTAAAGCATATGAGATGAATGAAGTGATTCAAGCAATGGTAAAGATAATGACTAAACAACTCGAATCATATAGCAAAGACTTTTCATGAATAGTACTTTCAAGACAAGCATCAATAAGGCTTGCATAGGAGTTAACTCATAAAGCAATAAATTCTTAGTAGAAAGTTTTGAAGCAACACAAAGGAAGATATAAGTTTCAGCAGCTTGCTTTCAACTTCAACATGTATATCTCATGGATAATTGTCAACACAAAGTAATATGATGAATGCAAATAAGTAAGTATGTAGGAATCAATGCACACAGTTGACACAAGTGTTTGCTTCTAAGATAGAAGGAAGTAGGTAAACTGACTCAACATAAAGTAAAAGAAAGGGCCCTTCGCAGAGGGAAGCATGGATTACTATTTTTGTGCTAGAGCTTTTCATTTTGAAAACATAGAAACAATTTTGTCAACAGTAGTAATAATTCATATGTGTTATGCATAAGACATCCTATAAGTTGCAAGCCTCATGCATAGAATACCAATAGTGCTCGCACCTTGTCCTAATTAGCTTGGATTTACATGGATTATCATTGCATTACATATGTTTCAACCAAGTGTCACAAAGGGGTACCTCTATGTCGCCTGTACAAAGGTCCAAGGAGATAGATCGCATTTGATTTCTCGTTTTTGATAGATCTCAACTAAGGACATCCATACCGGGACAACATAGACAACAGATAATGGACTCCTCTTTAATGCTTAAGCATTCAACAACAGATAATATTCTCATAAGAGATTTGAGGATTAATGTCCAAACTGAAACTTCCACCATGATTCATGGCTTTAGTTAGCGGCCCAATGTTCTTCTCTAATAATATGCATACTCAAACCATTTGATCATGATAAATCACCCTTACTTCAGACAAGACGAACATGCATAGCAACTCACATGATATTCAACAAAGGTGTAATAGTTGATGGCGTCCCCAGAAACATGGTTACCGCTCAACAAGCAACTTATAAGAAATAAGACACATAAGCTACATATTCAATACCACAATAGTTTTTTAAGGCTATTTTCCCATGAGCTATGTATTGCAAAGACAATGAATGAAATTTTAAAGGTAGCACTCAAGTAATTTACTTTGGAATGGCAGAGAAATACCATGTAGTAGGTAGGTATGGTGGACGCAAATGACATAGTTTTTGGCTCAAGGATTTGGATGCACGAGAAGTATTCCCTCTCAGTACAAGGCTTTGGCTAGCAAGGTTGTTTGAAGCAAACACAAGTATGAGCCGGTACAGCAAAACTTACATAAGAACATATTGCAAGCATTATAAGACTCTACACTGTCTCCTTGTTGTTCAAACACTTCACCTGAAAATATCTAGACTTTAGAGAGACCAATCATGCAAACCAAATTTCAACAAGCTCTATGGTAGTTCTTCATTAATAGGTGCAAAGTACATGATGCAAGAGCTTAAACATGATCTATTTGAGCACAACAATTGCCAAGTATCAAATTATTCAAGACAATATACCAATTACCACATGAAGCATTTTCTCGTTTCCAACCAAATAACAATGAACGAAGCAGTTTCAACCTTCGTCATGAACATTAAAAGTAAAGCTAAGAACACCAGTGTTCATATGAACGAGCGGAGCGTGTCTTTCTCCCACACAAAGAATGCTAGGATCCGATTTTATTCAAACAAAAACAAAAACAAAAACATACAGACGCTCCAAGTAAAGCACATAAGATGTGACGGAATAAAAATATAGTTTCACTAGAGGTGACCTGATAAGTTGTCGATGAAGAAGGGGATGCCTTGGGCATCCCCAAGCTTAGATGCTTGAGTCTTCTTGAAATATGAAGGGATGAACCACGGGGCATCCCCAAGCTTATACTTTTCACTCTTCTTGATCATATTATATCATCCTCCTCTCTTGACCCTTGAAAACTTCCTCCACACCAAACTCAAAACAAACTCATTAGAGGGTTAGTGCATAATCAAAAATTCACATGTTCAGAGAGGACACAATCATTCTTAACACTTCTGGACATTACCCAAAGCTACTGAAAGTTAATGGAACAAAGAAATCCATTCAACACAGTAAAAGAGGCAATGCGAAATAAAAGGTAGAATCTGTCAAAACAGAACAGTCCGTAAAGACAAATTTTTTAGAGGCACTTAACTTGCTCAGATGAAAAAGCTCAAATTGAATGAAAGTTGCGTACATATCTGAGGATCACTCATGAAAATTGGCAGATTTTTCTGAGTTACCTACAGAGAGGTCTACTCAAATTCGTGACAGCAAGAAATCTGTTTCTACGCAGTAATCCGAATCTAGTATCAACCTTACTATCAAAGACTTTACTTGGCACAACAATGCAATAAAGTAGAGATAAGGAGAGGTTGCTACAGTAGTAACAACTTCCAAGACACAACAAAACAGTAGCAAAATAAAAACATGGGTTATCTCCCAAGAAGTGCTTTCTTTATAGCCATTAAGATGAGCTCGGCAATTTTAATGATGCACTCGCAAGAAATAAGAGTTGAAGCAAAAGAGAGCATCAAAAAGCAAGTGTGAAACAAATTTAAGCCTAACCCGCTTCCTATGCATAGGAATCTTGTACACAAATAAATTCATGAGGAGCAAAGTGACAAGCATAGGAAGATAAAACACGAGTAACTTCAAGATTCTCAACATAAAGAGGGGAAACTTAATATTATTAAGATGCATATAACCATGTTTCCCTCTCTCATAATAACTTCCAGTAGCATCATGAACAAACTCAACAATATAACTTTCACATGAAACATTCTTATCATGAGCTATATGCATAAAATTATTACTCTTCACATAAGCATAGTCATTACTACTAATTGTAGTGGGAGCAAATTCAATAAAATAGCTATCATTATTATTCTCATCACCATAATCATCATATATAGGAGGCATATTGTAATCATAATTAATCTTCTCCTCAATAGTAGGTGGACCGAAAATATGATAGTCATCATTGTAATCATCATATATAGGAGGTAAAGTATCATTAAAGTAAATTTTATCCTCCATGCTTTGGGGACTAAAAATATCATGCTCATCAAAACCAGCTTCCCCAAGCTTAGAACTTTCTATATCATTATGGAAAGAAACATGGATAGTACTAATACTATGGCAATTATTTATATCATCATTTTCAGAATTAGTGTCCCAGAGATCTTCAATATCAAAGGTAGTGTGCTCTTCCAAATCATGATAGGTAAAGGGCATAGGAAGGATTAGGAAGGATTTCATCATCACAATACAAATTTGCAGCACTCATGGGGTTCGAATTATCATTGGAGGAGCATTGAAAATTAAAATGACCCACTCTATGGCAAATTTCACAAATAAAAGGATAGAGAGCACAAACGTTTTCACCAAGATCATCTAGAGCCCTAAACCACTTTCTAGTCTTTTCATTCCTATGATGGATACAATATTCATCTTCGATTTGATTAATTCCACAAGGTCTATGCATTCCACAAAAATTAACATGCTTATAAGAAACAGAAGTTTGGGCATGTTTATTGCAATCATTAACAACAATTTCATTTTCCCTGCAAGTGTCTTTGAAAGGTTCATGATACATGTACCAATTTTCTTTAGGAACATTAATATGAGAAGCAAAGGCTTTATAGCAATCGACCATAATTTGAGGATCAAGACCATATTTAGCACTAAGCTCTTGAAAATCAACAGTTTCAATGAAAGACTTAATGCATTCATATTCATAGTTTATACCTGATTCTTTACCTTTTTCGTTCTCCCAATCTTCAGCGTTCTCCTGAATCCGATCAAGAAGGTCCCATTTAAACTCTTCTTTATTGCGCGTGAATGATTCAGAACAAGTAGTATCCAGCAAGGTTTTGTCTTGAAAAGAAAGCCTTGCATAGAAATTATCAATGATGATATTACCAGGAAGCTCATGAATGGGGCATTTGAGCATTAAAGACTTCAATCTCCCCCATGCTTGGGCAATACTCTCTCCATCATGAGGCCGGAAATTATATATGCGGTTTCGGTCTTTGTGAATTTCACTTGGAGGATAGAATTTAGAATAAAATAGAGGCATAATATCCTTCCAATCAAGAGAATGCCTATACTTCAGCAATTCATACCAATGCGCCGCTTTACCAGACAGCGACATAGAGAATAGTTTCTTCCTAACTTCATCCATTGAAATACCTGCACACTTGAATAACCCGCATAATTCATGTAAAAACAATAAATGATCTCCAGGATGGACGGTTCCATCCCCTTCATAGTGGTTATCCACAACACGTTGATGTCTATGCACGCTTCTATTCCTGTAGACAGTGGTGGGCCTCCAAGAGCAGAGGTTTGTAGAACAGCAGCAAGTTTCCCTTAAGTGAATCACCCAAGGTTTATCGAACTCAGGGAGGAAGAGGTCGAAGATATCCCTCTCAAGCAACCCTGCAATCACGATACAAGAAGTCTCTTGTGTCCCCAACACACCTAATACACTTGTCGGATGTATAGGTGCACTAGTTCGGCGAAGAGATAGTGAAATACAAGTAGTATGGATGTATATGAGTGGTAATAGCAATCTGAATAAAATATGGCAGCGAGTAAACATGCAACGGAACAGTAAATAAACGGAGATTCGATGTTTGGAAACAAGGCCTAGGGATCATACTTTCACTAGTGGACACTCTCAACATTGATCACATAATAAAACCACTCTACACTCTCTTGTTGGATGACAAACACCATTAATTGTGTAGGGCTACAAGAGCACCTCAATGCCGGAGTTAACAAGCTCCACAACATCCGATGTTCATATTTAAATAACCTTAGAGTGCATGATAGACCAACGCAATTATACCGAGTACTAACATAGCATGCACACTGTCAACATCAGGCTATGAAAGGGGGAATAGATCACATCAATACTATCATAGTAATAGTTAACTTCATAATCTACAAGAGATCACAATCATAGCTTATACCAAGTACTACATGATGCACACACTGTCAACATTACATCATGGAGGAGGAATAGACTACTTTAATAACATCACTAGAGTAGCACATAGATGATATTCAACTAGATCACAAAGAGAGAGATGAACCACATAGCTACGGTAGAGCCCTTAGCCTCGGGGAGAACTACTCCCTCCTCATCATAGGAGACAACAGCGTTGATGAAGATGTCGGTGGTGTCGATGGAGATGCCTTCCGGGGGCACTTCCCCGTCCCGGCAGCGTGCCGGAACAGAGACTCCTGTCCCCCAGATCTTGGCTTCGCGATGGCGGCGGCTCTGGAACTTTTCTCGTATCGTGGCTTATTCGTCTCGAAGATTTAGGTCAGGGAGGCTTATATAGGCGAAGAGTCGGAGTCGGAAGGGCCACGGGGGACCCACACAGTAGGGGGGGGGCGCCCCCCCTCTGGCCGCGCCGCCATGGCGTGTGGGGGCCCTGGGCCTCCCCTCTGGTCCCTCTTCGGTGTTCTGGATGCTTCGTGGAAATATAAGATCATGGGCCTTGATTTCGTCCAATTCCGAGAATATTTCCTGTGTAAGATTTCTGAAACCAAAAACAGCAGAAAACAGGAACTGGCACTTCGGCATCTCGTCAATAGGTTAGTTCCGGAAAACGCATAAAATCATCATAAAGTGTGAACAAAACATGTGAGTATCATCATAAAAGTAGCATGGAACATAAGAAATTATAGATACATTTGAGACGTATCAAGCATCCCCAAGCTTAGTTCCTACTCGCCCTCGAGTAGGTAAACGATAACAAGGATAATTTCTGAGGTGACATGCTATCATAATCTTGATCAATACTATTGTAAAGCATATGAGATGAATGAAGTGATTCAAAGCAATGGTAAAGATAATGACTAAACAATTGAATCATATAGCAAAGACTTTTCATGAATAGTACTTTCAAGACAAGCATCAATAAGACTTGCATAAGAGTTAAATCATAAAGCAATAAATTCTTAGTAGAAAGCTTTGAAGCAACACAAAGGAAGATATAAGTTTTAGCGGTTGCTTTCAACTTTCAACATGCATATCTCATGGATAATTGTCAACACAAAGTAATATAACAAGTGCAATAGGTAAACATGTAAGAATCAATGCACACAGTTGATACAAGTGTTTGCTTCTAAGATAGAAAGAATAGGTAAACTGACTCAACAATAAAGTAGAAGATAGGCCCTTCGCAGAGGGAAGCATGGATTACTGTTTTTGTGCTAGAGCTTTTCATTTTGAAAACAAGAAACAATTTTGTCAACGGTAGTAATAAACAATATGTGTTATGTATAAGACATCCTATAAGTTGCAAGTCTCATGCATAGATTATCAATAGTGCTCGCACCTTGTCCTAATTAGTTTGGATTAACATGGATTATCATTGCATAGCATATGTTTCAACCAAGTGTCACAAAGGGGTACCTCTATGCCGCATGTACAAAGGTCTAAGGAGAAAGCTCGCATTGGATTTCTCGCTTTTGATTATTCTCAACTTAGACATCCATACCGGGACAACATAGACAACAGATAATGGACTCCTCTTTAATGCATAAGCATTCAACAACAGTTAAAATTCTCATAAGAGATTGAGGATTAATTGTCCAAACTGAAACTTCCACCATGATTCATGGTTTTAGTTAGCGGCCCAATGTTCTTCTCTAACAATATGCATACTCAAACCATTTGATCATGAAAATCGCCCTTACTTCAGACATGACGAACATGCATAGCAACTCACATGATATTCAACAAAGGTGTAAAAGTTGATGGCGTCCCCAGAAACATGGTTACCGCTCAACAAGCAACTTATTAAGAAATAAGATACATAAGTACATATTCTTCACCACAATAGTTTTTAAGGCTATTTTCCCATGAGCTATATATTTCAAAGACAAAGGAATAGAGTTTTTAAAGGTAGCACTCAAGTAATGTACTTTGGAATGGCAGAGAAATACCATGTAGTAGGTAGGTATGGTGGACACAAATGGCATAGTTTTTGGATCAAGGATTTGGATGCACGAGAAGAATTCCTCTCAATACAAGGCTAGGCTAGCAAGGTTGTTTGAAGCAAACTCAAGTATAAAACGGTGCAGCAAGACTCACATATGAACATATTGTAAGTATTATAAGACTTTACATCGTCTCCTTGTTGTTCAAACACCTTAACCAGAAAATATCTAGACTCTAGAGACCAATCATGCAAACCGAATTTTAACAAGCTCTATGTAGTTCTTCATTAATAGATGCAAAGTACATGATGCAAGAGCTTAACCATGATCTATATGAGCACAACAATTGCCAAGTATCAAATTATTCAAGACATTATACCAATTACCACATGCAACATTTTCTGTTTCCAACCATATAACAATGAACGAAGCAGTTTCAACCTTCGCCATGAACATTAAAAGTAAAGCTAAGAACACATGTGTTCATATGCAACAGCGGAGCGTGTCTCTCTCCCACACAAGCATGAATTTATTCAGAGAATGAAAATAACAAAACGAGAATAAAAGCACACAGACGCTCCAAGTAAAGCACATAAGATGTGACGGAATAAAAATATAGTTTCACTAGAGGTGACCTGATAAGTTGTCGATGAAGAAGGGGATGCCTTGGGCATCCCCAAGCTTAGATGCTTGAGTCTTCTCGAAATATGCAGGGATGAACCACGGGGGCATCCCCAAGCTTAGACTTTTCACTCTTCTTGATCACATTGTATCATCCTCCTCTCTTGACCCTTGAAAACTTCCTCCACACCAAACTCAAAACAAACTCATTAGAGGGTTAGTGCATAATAAAAAATTCACATATTCAGAGGTGACACAATCATTCTTAACATTTCTGGACATTGCACAAAGCTACTGAAGGTTAATGGAACAAAGAAATCCATCCAACATAGCAAAAGAGGCAATGCGAAATAAAAGGCAGAATCTGTCAAAACAGAACAGTACGTAAAGACGAATTTTTTAGAGGCACTGGACTTTCTCAGATGAAAATGCTCAAATTGAATGAAAGTTGCGTACATATCTGAGGATCACTCACGTAAATTGGCAGATTTTTCTGAGTTACCTACAGAGAACCCTGCCCAAATTCGTTTTTTTAAACATAAGGCCATAGGCCCGGCTTTATATATATAAAGCCACACGGCAACCACAATATCCGAATAGCATACAGACAGGTTCCTGAACTCAACACATGCCACACCTCAATTCCTCACATCAAGAAATACCCGGATACAAGAGGCCAGCACACACACACACACGGCACCACATGGTACAGGTAGATAGCTGGCTTCATCTTTCTTGTGCGCGCGTCGTCGTCTGGAGCCTCCTAACCCCTTCCATCACCACGTCCAAAGTCGCCCAGTCCCTCTGTCTGACCAGAACCCTCCATCGCTGCATATACGAGTGCATGTAGAAGAAAACATCAGCGGGGTTGTTGATAAGCTTTCCCTCCATAGCTAGTTTGTTCCTAATATTCCAAAGCGCCCAGCACTGGGCCGCGAAGGTGAACCAAGCTAGCCTACGTAAGGACCCCGAAAGACTCTGGACTAGAGCAATGAAATGCCCAGCCCCTGCTGGGTTCCAGTTACACTGCAGGAGCTCCCTCTCTCCCGCCCATGCCAGTTTAGCAAGATGGCATGAGAAAAAGATGTGGTTACAGTCCTCCTCCTCCCCACAGAAGGCGCACGCCCCCGTCGTCGGGCCATTTCTCCTAGCCACCTGCTGCCCAGACGGTAGCCGGCTCCTGATGAGCTGCCACAGGAAAACTCTAATCCTGGGCGGGACCCTCGTCTTCCAGACATCTCTAAAGTGCGTGACAACCGCCCCTTGCGACAGGCGCCCGTAGATGGATCTGGTGGAGAAACACCCGGAGGGCTCGAGGGCCCAAGACACCTCGTCCTCCCCAACTGAGAAAGGGTGAAGATCGAAAATCCTACATAGGTTCTCCCACTCCACGACCTCCGCGGTGCCAAAGGTCCTCCGAAATCTGATGTGCCACCCATTGGCATCCCTCACTCCCGCAACTGTGGCAAAGTGGTTGTCACAGCATTGAAAGAGGCGGGGAAACAATAACCTCAGGGGACCCTTCCCCGTCCACCAATCGAGCTAGAAGTACGTGCGTCTCCCATCCGCAACCTTGTGCCTCGCTCCCATCTTAAAATACCATTTGATCTTCTGTATGGCATTCCAAAACTGGGAACCCTTCGTTGGCACAAGTGGGGAGAAGATATCATTCCCCCCCAGGTACTTGGCTCGAATCAGGTCTGCCCAAAGACCCTCCGCTCCCTGGTAGAGCTTCCAAATCCATTTCAACATCAGCGAAATGTTCATCAATTTCGTGTTGAGGATTCCCAATCCTCCCAACTCCTTGGGCTTACACACCGTCGCCCAGTCGACCATATGGTACTTCCTCTTGTTCCCGGCTCCCTCCCAGAAGAATCGGGCTCTGGACTTATTCATTTCCCCATGTGTCGCCTCGTGGAGAAGATAGATCCCCATGGCAAACATCGGAAGGCTCGACAGACAGGAGTTAGTCAGCTCGAGCCTCCCAGCCGAAGACAGAAATAGCCCCTGCCATGGGTCAACCCTATGACCCACTCTCTCCGTCAGGAAGTACCAGTCTGCGACCGATAGAGTCTTGTCCGAGACCGGAAGGCCTAGGTAGGACATCGGCAGGCTCCCAAGGTTGCAATTAAGCAGGTCGGCCATCCTGCGTCGCTCCGCATCGTCAACCCCTGTGACGATCACCTCACTCTTAGTGAAGTTGATCTTGAGACCCGACATGTTCTCGAAGCAAAGTAAGAGCAGCTTCAGGTTCGCAATCCCAATGTCAGAGGGCTCAATCATGATCATCGTGTCGTCAGCGTATTGGAGGTGAGTGATTCCCCCTGGAATGAGGTGGGACACAACCCCCTGTATGTGTCCGCTCTCCTTGGCCCTGGTCAGGATAGCCGCCAGAGCATCCACCATAAAGTCAAAGAGAATGGGGGACAAGGGGTCCCCCTATCGTACCCCCCGCGCGTTCCGGAAATATTGACCAACCTCACCATTGATGTTGATCGTCGTCTGTCCACCCGAGACAAGTTGCATAAGCCTGTGAACCATCCCAAATTTGTGACAGCAAGAAATCTGTTTCTGCGCAGTAATCCAAATCTAGTATGAACCTTACTATCAAAGACTTAACTTTGCACAACAATGCAATAAAATAAAGATAAGGAGAGGTTGCTACAGTAGTAACAACTTCCAAGACTCAAATATAAAACAAAATTGCTGTAGTAAAATAAAAAACATGGGTTATCTCCCAAGAAGTGCTTTCTTTATAGCCATTAAGATGGGCTCAGCAATTTTAATGATGCTCACATAAGGATGAGAGTTGAAGCAAAGAGAGCATAAAAAAAAAAACAAGTATGAAAATTTTTTAAGCCTAACCCACTTCCTATGGGAAGGAGTCTTGTACACAAATAAATTCATGAGGAGCAAAGTGACAAGCATAGGAAGATAAAACACAAGTAACTTCAAAATTTTCAGCATATAGAGAGGTGTTTTAGTACCATGAAAATTTCTATAACCATATTTTCCTCTCTCATAATAATTTCCAGTAGCATCATGAACAAACTCAACAATATAACTATCACATAAAGCATTCTTATCATGAGTCTCATGCATAAAATAATTACTACTCCCAACATAAGCATAGTCATTCTTATTAATTGTAGTGGGAGCAAATTCAACAAAGTAGCTATCATTATTATTCTCATCACCATAATCATCATATATAGGAGGCATATTGTAATCATAATTAATTTTCTCCTCAATAGTAGGTGGACTGAAAATATCATAGTCATCATTGTAATCATCATATTTAGGAGGTAAAGTTTCATCAAAGTAAATTTTCTCCTCCATGCTTGGGAGACTAAAAATATCATGCTCATCAAAACCAGCTTCCCCAAGCTTAGAATTTTCCATAGCATTAGCAAGAATGGTGTTCGAAGCGTTCATACTAATATCATTGCTACTAGCATGCAAATAAGATTCCATAGGTTTTTTAATTTTCGCATCAAACAATCCATGTCTTAACTCAGGAAATAGAATAAAAAGCTCACTGTTATTTTCCATTATGCCTAACTAGTGAAACAAGAAACAAAAAGATGCAATTGCAGGATCTAAAGGAAATAGCTTCGAGCACTCACACACCGGCACCAGTGCTAAGAAATAGCTTAGTAGTCGGAGGATGTGAATACCTTTTACCTTACCTCCCCGGCAACGGCGCCAGAAAATAGCTTGCTGTCTACTACTGGCGCGTGGTTGACGTGGGAGTTAGGAATCTCTGTGGTGTAGCTTTTCTTCGTTCCCCGGCAATGGCGCCAGAAAATAGCTTGATGTCTATGCACGCTTCTAATCTCGTAGACGGTGTTGGGCCTCCAAGAGCGAGAGGTTTGTAGAACGAGCAGCAAGTTTCCCTTAAGTGAATCACCCAAGGTTTATCGAACTCAGGGAGGAAGAGGTCAAAGATATCCCTCTCAAGCAACCCCGCAATCACGATACAAGAAGTCTCTTGTGTCCCCAACACACCTAATACACTTGTCGGATGTATAGGTGCACTAGTTCGGCGAAGAGATAGTGAAATACAAGTAGTATGGATGTATATGAGTGGTAATAGCAATCTGAATAAAATATGGCAGCGAGTAAACATGCAACGTAACCAGTAAATAAACGGAGATTCGATGTTTGGAAACAAGGCCTAGGGATCATACTTTCACTAGTGGACACTCTCAACATTGATCACATAATAAAACCACTCTACACTCTCTTGTTGGATGACAAACACCATTAATTGTGTAGGGATACAAGAGCACCTCAATGCCGGAGTTAACAAGCTCCACAACATCCGATGTTCATATTTAAATAACCTTAGAGTGCATGATAGACCAACGCAATTATACCGAGTATTAACATAGCATGCACACTGTCAACATCAGGCTATGAAAGGGGGAATAGATCACATCAATACTATCATAGTAATAGTTAACTTCATAATCTACAAGAGATCACAATCATAGCTTATACCAAGTACTACATGATGCACACACTATCAACATTACATCATGGAGGAGGAATAGACTACTTTAATAACATCACTAGAGTAGCACATAGATGATATTCAACTAGATCACAAAGAGAGAGATGAACCACATAGCTACGGTAGAGCCCTTAGCCTCGGGGGAGAACTACTCCCTCCTCATCATAGGAGACAACAGCGTTGATGAAGATGGCGGTGGTGTCGATGGAGATGCCTTCCGGGGGCACTTCCCCGTCCCGGCGGCGTGCCGGAACAGAGACTCCTGTCCCCGGATCTTGGCTTCGCGATGGCGGCGGCTCTGGAACTTTTCTCGTATCGTGGCTTATTCGTCTCGAAGATTTAGGTCAGGGAGGCTTATATAGGCGAAGAGTCGGAGTCGGAAGGGCCACGGGGGACCCACACAGTAGGGGGGTGCGCCCCCCTCTGGCCGCGCTGCCATGGCGTGTGGGGGCCCTGGGCCTCCCCTCTGGTCCCTCTCCGGTGTTCTGGAAGCTTCGTGGAAATATAAGATCGTGGGCCTTGATTTCGTCCAATTCCGAGAATATTTCCTGTGTAAGATTTCTGAAACCAAAAACAGCAGAAAACAGGAACTGGCACTTCGGCATCTCGTCAATAGGTTAGTTCCGGAAAACGCATAAAATCATCATAAAGTGTGAACAAAACATGTGAGTACCATCATAAAAGTAGCATGGAACATAAGAAATTATAGATACGTTTGAGACGTATCACACGTTCAATAATTTTCATAGGTATTTTATATGGAATACTTTCAACAGGTGGATTTGAAATATCGCATATGGGAGATAAAGTATTATCAGAGCAAATTTTCTCCCCTAAAGATGGGAAGCTAAAAAGATCACAAAAACTAGCTTCCCCAAGCTTAGACTTCTCCATAGCATTAGCAGTAATTGCGTTCATACTAATAACATTGCTACTATCATGCAAATAAGGTTCCATAGGTTTTTTAATTTTCGCATCAAACCATTCATGTCTTAACTCAGGAAATAGATTAAAGCTCACTGTTGTTTTCCATTATGCCTAACTAGTGAAAAATAAAAACAAGAAACAAAAAGATACAATTGCAGGATCTAAAGGAAATAGTTTCGAGCACTCACACACCGGCAACAGTGCTAGGAAATAGCTTAGTAGTCGGAGGATGTGAATACCTTTTACCTTACCTCCCCGGCAACGGCGCCATAAAATAGCTTGATGTATACGCACGCTTCTATTCCTGTAGACAGTGTTGGGCCTCCAAGAGCAGAGGTTTGTAGAACAGCGAGCAAGTTTCCCTTAAGTGAATCACCCAAGGTTTATCGAACTCGGGGAGGTAGAGGTCAAAGATATCCCTCTCAAGCAACCCCGCAATTACGATACAAGAAGTCTCTTGTGTCCCCAACACACCTAATACACTTGTCAGATGTATAGGTGCACTAGTTCGGCGAAGAGATAGTGAAATACAAGTAATATGGATGAATATGAGTGGTAATAACAATCTGAAATAAATATGGCAGCAACATGCAGTAGAACAGTAAATAAACGGCGTTTCAATGCTTAGAAACAAGGCCTAGGGATCATACTTTCACTAGTGGACACTCTCAACAATGATCACATAAATAAATAACTTCTCTTCTCTTGTGCTACTTCAAACACTCTCTTGTTGGATAATAAACACCATTCATTGTGTAGGGCTACAAGAGCACCCTCAAGCCGGAGTAAACAAGCTCCACAACTTCATAAAGGAATCACACACGATGCGCACACTGTCACCGTCACACCATGGAGTGAATCCGGAGTTCATATTGAAGTAACCTCTAGAGTGCATAGTAATAGTTAACTTCATAATCTACAAGAGATCACAATCATAACCTACGCCAATTACTACATGATGCACACACTGTCAACATTACATCATGGAGGAGGAATAGAATACTTTAATAACATCACTAGAGTGCACATAGATTAATAGTGATACAAAGCTCATGATCACATAAAGATCACACCATGGGAGAGAGAGACGAACCACATAGCTACCGGTAGAGCCCTCAGCCTTGGGGGAGAACTACTCCCTCCTCATCATGGGAGACAACAACGGCGATGAAGATGGCGGTGATGTCGATGGAGATGACTCCGGGGGCAATTCCCCGTCCCGGCGGCGTGCCGGAACAGAGACTTCTGTCCCCCGAAATGGAGTTTCACGATGGCGGCGGCGTCCCTGGAGTCTTTCTGGAGTTTCGTCAATTGGTATCGGGTTTTTAGGTCACGAGGGGTTTTATAGGCGAAGAGGCGGAGTCGGAGGAGCCAGGGGGCCCCCTCCCCATAGGCTGGCGCGGCCAGGAGGCCACCCGCGCCGCCATATGGTGTGGGTCCCCTGCTGCCCTTCCTCGTCTCCCCTTCGGACTACTGGAACCTTCCGTGAAATATAAGATCGTGGGCTTTTGTTTCGTCCAATTCCGAGAATATTGCCCGAACAGCCTTTACGGAACCAAAAACAGCGAGTAAACGGAACCGGCACCTCGGCATCTTGTTAATAGGTTAGTTCCGGAAAATGCATAAAATCATTATAAAGTGTGAGCAAAACATGTAGGTATTGTCATAAAACTAGCATGGAACATCGGAAATTATAGATACGTTGGAGACGTATCAATAAGTTCCTCGGAAAGGCTTCTCCCATGAGATATCACGCACCACACTAGATTCAGAAGCTGCAGGAATAAATTTGAAGTTAGAGCCTGGATCGCAAAAGCAGTGCGCCTTGGTCCTGCAACACACTCTCCCTTCACATGGTCCCTTCGCTGCCACCATAAGTACCAACACGTGACAGCTATAGTTTCCTTTAGCTTTAGATTACCGAGAATTGGAGATTTCAGATTTTGTCGACAAAGTAAATCCTCCAGAATTGTAGAACCATACAGTTCACCAATAATTTCCTGTTTAATATAATCAGATAAACCCAGAGATTTCCATACTTCCCCCGCACGCGAGCAAGTAAAAAAGCAGATGTCTAATAGCCCCAGCTCCACCCCGGCATACAGGGCATTCTAGATTTACTTTCATGTGTCTGTCAGCCAGAATAGATCTACCAGGGACAACTCCATGAAGTGATCGCCAAATAAAAATCTGAATCTTACTTGGAACTTCCTATTCCCAAACTTTCTCCCACACTGGATTATTTCTAGCACCTCCATGTCCATCTTCTCCGCGGGTTCTATTTCCAAACTGATGCTCCCATTCTGTATAGTATGCCGATCTAACAGTAAAGGTATATGTTTTCGTATTATTCCATGCAACAAAATCATCATTCAGAGATTCAGTGAGCGGGATCCGAAGGATTTTTCCAGCATCAATAGCAAGCAGATTTCCTCTAATTATATCTTCATCCCACTCGCCAGTAATAGGGTTTATGAGCTCATCAACAGTTCGGAGAATACTTTGGCCCTTTCTTGAGAAAACTTTCCTCGATTATCAGATATCCAATGATCCTCCCATATATTTATTTGTCTTCCATTGCCCACTCTCCATATATGTCCACGTTTGAAAGTTTGTAAACCTGCAATAATACTCTGCCAAGAATAAGATGACCCCTTTTTAGGTCCTGCTTTCAATATGTCACCATGAGGATAATATTTTGACTTCAATAATTGAGCACATAGAGAGTCCTGGTTTGTAACCAGACGCCAGACCTGCTTGGCGAGCATAGCCAAATTGAATGAATATAAGTTTCTGAATCCCATTCCTCCACTCTTCTTCGGATACACATTCTCCACCAAGCAAACCAATGGAGTTTTTTTTGTTCTTCCGTATCACCCCACCAAAAAGCAGACATGGCATCATTCATCTCTTTGCATAGACTTTTTAGGATTTTAAATACTCCCATAGCATAAACCGGAATAGATTGAATAATAGCTTTCAAGAGGATTTCCTTCCCGTCTAGAGATAAGAGTTTTTCTTTCCAACCTTTAAGTCTCTCTATAATTCTTTCAAGAAGATACAAAAAACTTTCACTTTCATCAAGACCAATCATTGATGGTAATCCCAGATATTTTTCAGCTATTGCCTCTGTCATAATATTCAGTTCTGTGCAAATATCTGCCCTTGAATTCACATCAACATTGGGGCTAAAATATATACTGCATTTTGACTCACTTATCATCTGCCTTGAATTTGCGCAATATTCTTCCAGTACTTGTCTCAATGAGGTTGCATTAGTCATATATGCCCGCATAAGAATTAGAGAATCATCAGCAAAAAGTAAATGAGATACTGACGGTGCATTCCTACACACCCTAACTCCTTCGATGCCACGAACCTCCTCTTTATGAGCCAATAATCTAGACAGACCTTCTTCACAAAGAAGGAACAAATAAGGAGACAATGGATCTCCCTGACGGAGACCCCTGGTCGGAGAAAAACCATCTGTTTCTTGATCATTATATCTAACCTTATAATTGACAGATCTTACACAAGCCATGATGAGTTCAACAAATTCAGAGTGAAAACCCAGCCGGATCATCATTTTCTCAAGAAAAACCCACTCCACCCGATCATAAGCTTTATTCATATCCAATTTGACCGCACAATAACCCTTCTTCCCAGTTTTCTTATTCATAAGCTTTAGGCTTTTTTCTTTAGAGCAGCAACCACCTATTTGGTTAATACAAAATCAAGTTACATGAGTAAACAAATGTGGAAAAAACAGACAAACTAGGAGAAAATAGTTATCCTGAAAACTTTACGGAAAAAATCCTAAAGAATGGAACTATACCAAACTATCCCTAGGGCGAAGGTCGCCGCCGGTGTGGGATTGAAGTTGAGGCAGATTTATTTGCCCGGACGCCACTCCCACCACCTCAACGACGCACCATAGCAGACAAACCCTACCTACAAAATGGAGGAACGGTTTCCCCTCCCCCTCTTGCCGCTAGAGCGGCAAGCAGAGGGAGAGAGGCCCCAACGCTCAGGCTGGTGGAGATGGCATCTGCCCGCATGCCCCCTTGGAGAGAGAAGCAAAACAGATTGTGATGTTTTCTACGCCAGACGGCTTTAGGCTTTTGGGGATGAATGAAACTGAAAACTACTGAAGTCTTTTTTTAGATAATAATATAAAAGGCTTGAAAGAGCTCAATTTTGAGCCCACGAAGACTCCGCGCGATGCAATGCCAACGGGAAAACACCTTGAAAAAACTGAAGTTCGTCGTTGAAAAGAAGCACACCAAGGAAGGAGCCTCCCGTCCAACGAGGTAATAGAATCGCATATGCGATTAAAGCCGACTCACTTGCCACCCAAGGATGTTGCTGACGCAAAAGGGGGGTGGCCTTCGTCCCGCCATCAGCACCCAGACAAACGGAAACAGAGTACCAAAGGAAGCAGACCTGGGCGAGCAACACCAACACCAAACAAAGCATCCCTTCATGGCGCAGTCCCTGCCACATGCACATCACAACCCACCCAGGCCCTACCCTTCCCAAGGCAACGTCTCCAAGGAGGAGAACAACAACTGCCTGGCGAAATCATAGGTGTTTCACCCAGGAAATGAGGGGGGGGGGGGAGATGAGAGACCTCGATGGCACGTTCAGGATGTCGCCGCCGTCGTGTTTGAAGAAACAAACAACGGCTTCCCCCCGGCCCTCTAGCGGCATTGAGAAGGAGGGAAAGAGGTAGGCAGGGACTGGTGGCGACCCGATCTAGGGTTTGCTCTGTCGCTCGCGGGAGCGGATAGAGCGAACAACACTTCACTTCATCACCTCCGTGAAGCTGAGACGCGGCTTTGTTGCTTATTTAGGATTTACTTTTTGATTGTTATAAAGTTGGTGGTGGCCAGTGCTGGAGCCAGGATTGGAGTAAGCAATTAATGGGCCAAAAACTAAGCATAGAAAGCTACTCCAAGAAAAACTCATGAAACATATAACTCAGAATTTTTTTCTTGTATAGAAATATGATACTCTCTGACATCCGTGTAGTGCAAGGATCAAAATCAGAAGGAGCGAATCGTGGAAATCGTACGGTAGTAGTATTCCATGCGTCGCAACAAAAGTGTCGCTCGTGGAAAACGCATGCACGTATGCATGCATGCCCACACATGCTACGCGCGTACATACATACACACATGGCCAGCTAGCTATAGCAGCGAAGAGTGACAAAACACAAGCGAAAGTGACCCACGGCGACTTACGCGTCACAAATTAAGACATCCCGTTCCCGTCTCCATCCCTCTCGTCCTCCTCTCTCCCGCCATGCATCTTTCACACTCTCGTCTCCACCGCACGAATAATACGCCTAGCAAGAAGAAGAGAAAAGTTATTACTAATAATAATGTCATACTAATAACAACAAGACGGCGAGATGCTTAAATTCGTGACAAGCGCACGCGTCATATCGAGTTAGTTGGCATGCACGTATACTAGTACTAGCGTGGTCCCGGACCGAGCCAATCCGTCGCTAACTACGGAACGAGTGTCATATGGACGAAGCGCGCGATGGATGCGCATGCGCCCGTACCCTACCGACGGCGTTGCCCCGGCTGCTCTAGCTATAGGCTGAGGCGTAATAAAACCGAGGCGGAACCGTTCCGTTTATCGTTGCCTCGTTGGCCTTGGGCCAGCGTTCCCTTCCTGCCGTTAGGGATGGCACCCGCAGGGGATGGGTGTGGGTAGAGCCATCCCATACCCGTACCCGTCACCTTCAGTCTTACCCATCACCCGTACCCATACCCGTCAATGGGTACAAGTTTTTCCCATACCCGTCAGTGCCGTCGCTCTCCGCCTATTTATGCTACGCTCCCCACATATAATCGTGCCATGGACGACTTGCAAGCACTGGCTCAATGGGTCTGCTCTCCTCAATCGTGACTAGGACGGAGTAGTTCATTTTTCAGGTCTCCTAGTTTTCAGCTAGCTGAAATTTGATTTCACCATCGGTCAGATTTTTTGCGTACCACTACAGGAATGGGAGGCTATGCCGAGGGCCAGGCTATACGCCGACGGCCAAAAGTCGGGGCCGTCGGCGTATGGCCCGGCCAGGCCAGCCTGCCCTTTCAACACTCGGCGAAACGTGGCCGTCGGCGTAGCGACCTCTACGCCGAGGGCAGCCCTCGGCATATCTTTGGCCCTAGGCGTAGACAGGGCTACGCCGACGGCCACCCTCGGCGTAGGCTATTTTTCAAATTGTCTAATTTTGTAAAAATCATAACTAATTCATAGGATGTCAGAAAAATGCGTATGAGGTATCAAAATATTCAGAAAAACATCCTCTATCCGTTTATGTCAAAATCATGCATATTTGAATCATGTAGAATAACATGTTAACATAGAAACAATTCAATCACTTTCTTATATGTTCTCAGGTTCCCGTTTTAGGCAGATGGCAATTTAAACGAAGTCAGAATATCTCGCGGAGCCGCATGGCATCATTTTATGTGTCCTAGTAACCACTCCAAAAGATGGAATTAAGATACGACAATTATTTTGGAAAACCCTTCACGAACAGGGCTATCAAGTCCGGATTTCTATGGCTTTTAGGGCAATGAGTAGGAAACGGCCCGTGACACCGCATAGTTTGTCGGAACGAGACCATATTTGGCACGTGCGTGGTCCCCGGGATGGGAAGCAAGGCCCCGGGAGCGAATTTCCAATCCGACCCATGGGCGATGGTTTTTTCATTTTCGGGGTGCCAAAACGGGTTTTTTTGTGAAGGAACTACATGGGGCGTATTTTAGTATTGCGCGAGACCTCTCGCATAGTGGTAGGACACCGCCTTCGCACCCCATATCACATGCCATATGTGCGCGCTAGCTATTCGGGAATCCATGCGGCTTCTCGCGGTGTCCCGCCGAATCCGCCGGAAAGTGACCGGATTTGAACTAGGGCTACACTTTCCTTCGCTCAATAAATTCCGCAAAAATTGTTTTTAGGTCTATGACATATCAGTTTATGTGCTAATTTTTGTCCGTTTAGCGCGATGGTAAATGGGTGCACCAATGCGCGCCCGTACGGCCATACCGCATCTCCGTGGGGGCCCTTTTGGCCAAATGACAATTTAAACAAAGTCAGAAAATCCCGCGGAGCCGCATGGCGTCATTTTATGTGTTCTAGTAACCACTCCAAAAGTCAGAATTAGGATACGGCAATTATTTTGGAAAACCCTTCATAAACAGGGCTATCACGTCCGGAGTTCTATGGCTTTTAGGGCAAATGAGTAGGAAACGGCCCGTGACACCGCATAGTTTGTCGGAACGAGGCCATATTTGGCACGTGCGTGGTCCCTGGGATGGGAAGCAAGGTCCCGGGAGCGGATTTCCAATCCGACCCATGGGCGATGGTTTTTTCATTTTTGGGGTGCCAAAACGGGTTTTTTTTGTGAAGAAACTACATAAGGCGCATTTTAGTATTGCGCGAGACCTCTGCGTAGTGGTAGGACAACGCCTTCGCACCACATATCACATGCCATATGTGCGCGCTAGCTATTTGGGAATCCATGCGGCTTCCTGCGGTGTCCCGCTGAATCCGCTGGAAAGTGACCGGATTTGAACTAGGGCTACACTTTCCGTCGCTCAATAAATTCCGCAAAAAATGTTTTTAGGTCTATGACATATCAGTTTATGTGCCAATTTTTGTCCGTTTAGCGCGATGGTAAACGGGTGCACCAGCGCGCCCGGTACGGACATACCGCATCTCCGTGGGGGCCCGTTTTGGTCAAATGACAATTTAAACAAAGTCAGAAAATCCCGCGGAGCCGCGTGGCATCATTTTATGTGTCCTAGTAACCACTCCAAAAGTCGGAATTAGGATACGGCAATTATTTTGGAAAACCCTTCACAAACAGGGCTATCACGTCCGGAGTTCTATGGCCCGGCAGGGTAAATGGGTACCCACGGGTAAAAATACCCGTGCTTATAGCACATTAAATTGATAAAAAAACATATGACATGAGGTGAAGCAATCATAAATTGGGGACTAATCCACACTAACCTACCAGTAATTGTGAGACAACAATGCGTGAGGTTCGACTTAGCTATGTGAAGACATGATTAGGCGGAATTATGTACTTTAGAATATTACAGCGTTCTACTTGTCAAATTTAGATGGGTACATGGGTACGTGGGTATGGGTTCCACCGTCCCATACCCGTACCCGTCCTACCTGATGGGTA
The DNA here is from genome assembly GCF_022539505.1 of Lolium rigidum. NCBI lineage: Eukaryota > Viridiplantae > Streptophyta > Magnoliopsida > Poales > Poaceae > Lolium > Lolium rigidum. The sequence continues at coordinate 210,375,808 of NC_061513.1, read as the reverse complement.
TGATATTTTCCCATTTACAAACCCATGGGTAATATTTTATCCCATACCCGTACTCCAATTGGGTTTTTACCCGACGGGTACGCGGGTCATGGGTACCCATTGCCATCTCTATCTATGGCTTTTAGGGCAAATGAGTAGGAAACGGCCCGTGACACCGCATAGTTTGTCGGAACGAGGCCATATTTGGCACGTGCGTGGTCCCTGGGATGGGAAGCAAGGCCCCGGGAGCGGATTTCCAATCCGACCCATGGGCGATGGTTTTTTCATTTTCGGGGTGCCAAAACGGGTTTTTTTTGTGAAGAAACTACATAAGGCGCATTTTAGTATTGGGTGAGACCTCTGCGTAGTGGTAGGACACCGCCTTCGCACCACATATCACATGCCATATGTGCGCGCTAGCTATTCGGGAATCCATGCGGCTTCTCGCGGTGTCCCGCCGAATCCGCTGGAAAGTGACCAGATTTGAACTAGGGCTACACTTTCCGTCGCTCAATAAATTCCGCAAAAAATGTTTTTAGGTCTATGACATATCAGTTTATGTGCCAATTTTTGTCCGTTTAGCGCGATGGTAAACGGGTGCACCAGCGCGCCCGGTACGGACATACCACATCTCCGTGGGGGCCCGTTTTGGCCAAATGACAATTTAAACAAAGTCAGAAAATCTCGCGGAGCCGCGTGGCGTCATTTTATGTGTCCTAGTAACCACTCCAAAAGTCGGAATTAGGATACGGCAATTATTTTGGAAAACCCTTCACAAACGGGGCTATCACGTCCGGAGTTCTATGCCTTTTAGGGCAAATGAGTAGGAAACGGCCTGTGACACCGCATAGTTTGTCGGAACGAGGCCATATTTGGCATGTGCGTGGTCCCTGGGATGGGAAGCAAGGCCTCGGGAGCGGATTTCCAATCCGACCGATGGGCGATGGTTTTTTCATTTTTGGGGTGCCAAAACGGGTTTATTTTGTGAAGCAGCTACATGGGGCGTATTTTAGTATTGCGCGAGACCTCCGCGTAGTGGTAGGACACCTCCTTCGCACCACATATCACATGCCATATGTGCGCGCTAGCTATCTGGGAATCCATGCAGCTTCCTGCGATGTCCCGCCGAATCCGCTGGAAACTGACCGGATTTAAACTAGGGGTACACTTTCCGTCACTCAATAAATTCCGCAAAAAATGTTTTTATGTCTATAACACATCACTTTATGTGCTAATTTTTGTCCGTTTAGCGTGTTGGCGAACGGTGCACCAGCCCGCCCGATACGGCCATTTCGCATCTCGCGAGGGGTCGTTTTGGCCACATGGCAAATTGGGCGTCATATTTGGATTCCTCTAATTTTTAGGTTCAAATGATGATATGTATATTATATTTAGATTCCTCTCATTTTTCTGATCGATTTAGACATATTATTTGTGGAATTTTTATTTTCCGATTTAAAGATATTAATTATTCAATATTAAATAGAAAAAAAGACCAAAAAATAAAATCATTTTATTTTTATTTGAATTCAATATTATTATTACTTATATATATTCATTGTTGTCTACTTAAGTAATTGTTTGGGATTCAAAAATAAAGAAGTGTGCATCACGGTTCAAGGGTTAATAGGGTTGATATGCTATTATTATCAGCAAGAGGTGTCAATTCTATAATGGAAGCTCATCCGAATGGAACCAAGAAGTTAAGCGTGCTGAGGCTAGAGTAGTGTGAGGATGGGTGACCGACTGGGAAGTTTAACCATGATTGTAATTTGACATAAGATTAAGTGTAGTTAGAATTAAAAGTGTATTGGGTGAAAGATAAACAAGTAAAAAAAGAAAAAAAAAGAAAAAAATTGTGTAAAAGAAATTAAAATTTTTAAATGTCTATGCCTAGGGTTTTGCCGTCGGCATATAGAAAAAAATATTTTTTTTTCGAATTTTTTTTTTTGAATTTTTTTGGAAACGGAAAATTTGAATTTTTTAAAAGTCTATGCCGAGGGTTTTGCCGTCGGCGTAGCGTGCTACGCCGAGGGCCGGGCTACGCCGACGGCGATAGTGCCTTTGCCGAGGGACTTACACGCCGAGGAGCTATGCCGAGGGCGGCCCTCGGCATAGCCTACGCCGAGGGCCAAAGCATGCTACGCCGAGGGTTCCCGGCCCTCGGCATATAGCTCCATTCCTGTAGTGTACGTCTGATTCCTCAAGCCGTGGCGCGATCCCAGCGCTTTGCACCAGAGGACTCCCTCTCGGCCTCACCTCGTGTGGACCGGGCTGCTCGTCACTCTTCAGGCCCGTTTAGTTTCCAGCTTTCAGGCTGCTGCGTGTTCTTGTAAAAAAAAAAGGAGCCGTGTGTCATTTTTGTTTTTGATTTTTTTCTTCTGTCTGAGTCTGTGTCTCCTCATTTTCTCCACCACAGGCTGAGTCTGCGCGTCGGAGAGGAGATTGGTCATGGCGGAGGGGTCGTCGACGATTACTCCACAAGAGCGCACGGGGAGAGCAAAGGAGGGTGGCAGCTGGAAGCTGCGTCGCCGGCGGCGTTCTTTGTATGTGATTTATCTCCTAATTTCTCGTCGCGCAGCGAGTACGGCTAGTCGCCAAGGGGCTCCGGGTCCGGGGTACATCTCAGGAGTATTGTCCGCGAAACTTGGTGGCCACTTTGCGCATCTAATCAGTGGTCACCGGTAGTGGTTTGGGCGATGTCAGCTCCGTGGGCTTGGTCATGGAGAGCACCTTCGGGGCCAACTACAAATTTGAGTGTGTGCGGCGATTTCGGAGGAGTAGACCGAGGTAGTGGATGCAGGGAGTCTGGAAGGATGAAGTGCGACGGGAGTTACTGCAGGCCAATTGTGTGGTGAGCTTTTTTCGAATTGGTTGGACTTGATTGGATTAGTTGGTTGTGTTGTGCAGTGCATTACTCTGTGATTATCTAAGTTGATGCCTTTCTATGAACTCGATGTCTGAAATTCAATCTCGGGCTGTTTCAGTAGATGCAAACTAGTATTGGTATGTTGGCTTCATCATTCGTCATTTGACATACAAGGTTTTGTTTTCACTATTTCTGTTTTGCCTCATTCCAGTGATGTGTGAGTTCCATTTCGTCAAAATTTTCGTCTCCTGTATAATCTGCTTAGCAACAGAGAACTGGACTGCACCTTTATCACTGTTCGTTCAGATTAATGATCGCAGCGGGCTGTAAGTGTTGTGTACGGTTTGGGTTTGTGATGGCTCTCTTATGATTTTTACTACTGTCTTGTAAAAAAATATACTGACAAAAGATCATAGTGCTCTATTGGAAGCAAGATTTTTATTTGAGGAACTAGGAGAAAGAACTGATCATGTTCATTTTCTATCTTTTTTCTATGCATACATTTAACCACCAGTCACCACTCCACTATTTCTTGCATGGTTGATGTGTTCTGATTCCGTTCAACTTTATTTCTTTTTGTTTTCAATTTCTGTTTGATAATATTATACTTTTGAATACAAGTTTTGTTTTTAACGCTGTTGCTGCGGGGAAAACAGAGTACTGTTATAAGATCGGACAAAATGGTCTCTCTTTCGAAGCCCATTTCATACTACCCTGAGTGATATTTACTTACTGTTTACCTATCTACTTCTGCAAACGTGCATCGACACAAACACTTGCTTTGCCTGAAGGGAAACTTTGACTATGTCTCACACTTAAAATAGATCCTCATTTATTCTTCAGTACTTAATATTTCAGCTTTCCAGTTACTTCTTTCTTAGTCTTTATTTTTCCAGTCTAGTGTTCTGTCTTTGTTCCCTGTTTCCATGTCATCTCAATCTTTGTTTCTTCATTTACTTAGTATCTCAGTTTTCCAATGCAGAAAAAGTGTCCTCAGTGATATTTCGTATCATTCTTCAGTCAGTGATCTTATCATTTATCATTCTTGATCTTATCATTTATCATTCTTCAGCCATCCTTCTTTCATCATCACATCATTCTTTCCCTTTTTATCTCAGTTTTCAGTCATCTTCTCTCTTTGTGAGTCTTCAGTATTATCTCAGAATTCTTTTTTATTTCATTTTTATCTTACTTGTATCTCTTTCTTCATTCTTCAGTCTTCTTTCTTTGTTTGCCAGTCTTCAGTCTTATCTCAGTCCTCTTTCATTTATTTGTTCCATTTCTTTAGTTTATCTTCAGTCGCTTCCTCGGTCAATTCGTTCGTGTTCGGTTCTCAGCCATCTTCAGTTGTACAGTGCCAATCCCTCGGTATTCCTTTCTTTAGCCTCTATCAGTTTAATATCCCAGTCTTCTCTTATTTTCCCAGTCTTTCATTCTTTATTTTCTAGGTTTTTCATTGTTATTTTCTCAGTCTTTGAGTGCTCAAGCGGGTTTGCTTATTTCTTCAAGTGAGTTTGATCATTCTTTCAATGAAGCTATTCTGCTGTGTTCAGTCTATTATGCGTGAGATACCAGAAAGTACTTTGTCTTTACTAGTATGAAATGTCGAGGTATTTCAGCATTCTCAGTAGGATACCGCATAACAACTTGAAGACTAACTGGTGCACTAATTTTTCAAATCTATGACACAAAATGTTCCTGCTATATCTTTCGGTTTTTGGAACTACTGAACATTTCTAAATACCTATCGCATTTGTTTGGAATAATTATGTTTTTATTCAGTTGGACATGGATGAGGCTTGCGTGTCCATTTAATTTGAATAGCTAACACTATGTTCTTGTTGTTACACCTCGCTTTTCTAACTTGTCATTTTTGTTCCTCTGATCATCCATAGCAATGACCAATATGTATCACTTATGGTGCAATTCCAGTACTTTTTAGTCTCTGCCTTGCAGCAGATTTTCAAACATTGGATGGAGGTTTTTTTTCCGCTTTTCTTATGACAGCCAAGGTACAAATCATTTTTCATCATGCAATAGCAGGTTTATCAGTCCCTCTTTATTGAGTCTTTATGGGACAATCTCGTGTCCTTTCCCACGAAACTACAGTGTAGAAAGGTTCTGCTTTTAGTTTTGTTTCTTAGTTTCTTCCTTCAGCTTCTTGAATATTCTGCCTGGAAATGGATGGTCTAAATTGATTTTTCCTGAAAATGAAGGTGTTTCTAGTGTTATGGTGAGAAAAGATTGGGGAGCCATCATTGCAGCAAGGTGGCATTGGTACCTAGCTCTTAAAAGTGCCCTCACAACTTAGATGATGGTCTTGGAGGGACTAGGTTCACGTGTTCAACTGGTGCACCATGTTGGCCTGAACAAGGTAATCTTTAAAACAGACAACTCGCAGATCCTGGTGTCATTTTTGGAACTCAAGGGAGTGTAGCATAGCAGGCATTATTCCAATCCTAAATCACCAATCCTGAACCACGCAGCTGTATTATGCTCAAGTATTTTGTGTATATGTTAAAATTTGCCTCGGTCGAGCAACTGGATTGTAGTTGGAATGCTCAGGCCTTGGCTTTTCCTAGCTCTTCGTATTTCAGCATGGTTGCAATCTGGCTTTATATCGAAAACTGGTTGTTCTAAGAAAAATCAAAATGAGGAGCAAGAGAAGGAGATGTGATACGTCTCCGACGTATCGATAATTTCTTATGTTCCATGCCACATTATTGATGATATCTACATGTTTTATACACATTATATGTCGTATTTATGCATTTTCCGGCACTAACCTATTAACAAGATGCCGAAGAGCCGATTCGTTGTTTTCGCTGTTTTTGGTTTCGAAATCCTACAAAGGAAATATTCTCGGAATTGGACGAAATCAACGCCCGGGGTCCTATTTTTGCACGAAGCTTCCGGAAGACCGAGGGGAAAGGAAGTGGGGCCACGAGGCGCCGCCACAGCAGGGCGGCGCGGCCCGGGTCTTGGCCGCGCGGCCCCGGCGTGTGGGGCCCTCGTGTGGCCCCCGCGTTGCCCTTCCGCCTACTTAAAGCCTTCGTCGCGAAACCCCCAGTACCGAGAGCCACGATACGGAAAACCTTCCAGAGACGCCGCCGCCGCCAATCCCATCTCGGGGGATTCTGGAGATCACTTCCGGCACCCTGCCGGAGAGGGGATTCACCTCCCGGAGGACTCTTCACCGCCATGGTCGCCTCCGGAGTGATGAGTGAGTAGTTCACCCCTGGACTATGGGTCCATAGCAGTAGCTAGATGGTTGTCTTCTCCTCATGTGCTTCATTGTCGGATCTTGTGAGCTGCCTAACATGATCAAGATCATCTATCCGTAATTCTATATGTTGTGTTTGTCGGGATCCGATGGATAGAGAATACTATGTTATGTTGATTATCAATCTATTATCTATGTGTTGTTTATGATCTTGCATGCTCTCCGTTATTAGTAGAGGCTCGGCCAAGTTTTTGCTCTTAACTCCAAGAGGGAGTATTTATGCTCGATAGTGGGTTCATGTCTCCGTGAATGCAGGGAGTGACGAAACCTCTAAGGTTATGGATGTACTTGTTGCCACTAGGGATAAAACATTGATGCTATGTCCGAGGATGTAGTAATTGATTACATTACGCACCATACTTAATGCAATTGTCCGTTGTTTTGCAACTTAATACCTGGAAGGGGTTCGGATGATAACCTCGAAGGTGGACTTTTTAGGCATAGATGCATGTCGGATAGCGGTCTTTGTACTTTGTCGTAATGCCCAATTAAATCACACAATATTCATCATGTCATGTATGTGCATTGTTATGCCCTCTCTATTTGTCAATTGCCCGACTGTAATTTGTTCACCCAACATGCTATCTTATGGGAGAGACACCTCTAGTGAACTGTGGATCCCGGTCCATTCTTTTATACTGAACAGTTTCAAATTTGAACAAAATTCGAATTGAACGATTTTCGAATTTGAACAAATTTCAAAAATTGAACAATTTTTCGAAGTTGAACAAATTTTAAAATTGAACGATTTTCGAATTTGAACAAATTTCGAAAATTGAACGATTTTTCGAATTTGAATAAATTTTGAAATTGAACGATTTTCAATTGTGAACAAATTTCGAAAATTGAACGATTTTCGAATTTGAACAAATTTCGAAAATTTAACGATTTTCGAATTTGCACAAATTTCGAATTTGAACAATTTTCGAATTTGCACACTTTTTGACTGAACATTTTTGAAATTTGAAATTTTTTCATTTTGAACAATAAGAACAGTTTCAAATTTGAACAAAATTCGAATTGAACGATTTTCGAATTTGAACAAATTTCAAAAATTGAACAATTTTTCGAAGTTGAACAAATTTTAAAATTGAACGATTTTCGAATTTGAACTAATTTTGAAAATTGAACGATTTTTCGAATTTGAATAAATTTTGAAATTGAACGATTTTCAATTGTGAACAAATTTCGAAAATTGAACGATTTTCGAATTTGAACAAATTTCGAAAATTTAACGATTTTCGAATTTGCACAAATTTCGAATTTGAACAATTTTCGAATTTGCACTCTTTTTGACTGAACATTTTTGAAATTTGAAATTTTTTCAGTTTGAACAAAAAGAAGAAATTTTGAACAAAATCTGAACAAAATTCGTGAGATACCAGAAAGTACTTTCATTATCACATCATTCTTTCCCTTTTTATCTCAGTTTTCAGTCATCTTCTCTCTTTGTGAGTCTTCAGTATTATCTCAGAATTCTTTTTTATTTCATTTTTATCTTACTTGTATCTCTTTCTTCATTCTTCGCTCTTCTTTCTTTGTTTGCCGAGTCTTCGGTCTTATCTCAGTCCTCTTTCGTTTTTTTGTTCCATTTCTTTAGTTTATCTTCGTCGCTTCCTCGGTCAATTCGTTCGTGTTCGGTTCTCAGCCATCTTCGGTTGTACAAGTGCCAATCCCTCGGTATTCCTTTCTTTAGCCTCTATCAGTTTAATATCCCAGTCTTCTCTTATTTTCCCGACTCTTTCATTCTTTATTTTCTAGGTTTTTCATTGTTATTTTCTCGCCTTTGAGTGCTCAAGCGGGTTTGCTTATTTCTTCAAGTGAGTTTGATCATTCTTTCAATGAAGCTATTCTGCTCGTGTTCAGTCTATTATGCGTGAGATACCGGAAAGTACTTTGTCTTTACTAGTATGAAATGTCGAGGTATTTCAGCATTCTCGGTAGGATACCGCATAACAACTTGAAGACTAACTGGTGCACTAATTTTTCAAATCTATGACACAAAATGTTCCTGCTATATCTTTCGGTTTTTGGAACTACTGAACATTTCTAAATACCTATCGCATTTGTTTGGAATAATTATGTTTTTATTAAGTTGGACATGGATGAGGCTTGCGTGTCCATTTAATTTGAATAGCTAACACTATGTTCTTGTTGTTACACCTCGCTTTTCTAACTTGTCATTTTTGTTCCTCTGATCATCCATAGCAATGACCAATATGTATCACTTATGGTGCAATTCCAGTACTTTTTAGTCTCGCCTTGCAGCAGATTTTCAAACATTGGATGGAGGTTTTTTTTCCGCTTTTCTTATGACAGCCAAGTTACAAATCATTTTTCATCATGCAATAGCAGGTTTATCAGTCCCTCTTTATTGAGTCTTTATGGGACAATCTCGTGTCCTTTCCCACGAAACTACGATGTAGAAAGGTTCTCGCTTTTAGTTTTGTTTCTTAGTTTCTTCCTTCAGACTTCTTGAATATTCTGCCTGGAAATGGATGGTCTAAATTGATTTTTCCTGAAAATGAAGGTGTTTCTAGTGTTATGGTGAGAAAAGATTGGGGAGCCATCATTGCAGCAAGGTGGCATTGGTACCTAGCTCTTAAAAGTGCCCTCACAACTTAGATGATGGTCTTGGAGGGACTAGGTTCACGTGTTCAACTCGGTGCACCATGTTGGCCTCGAACAAGGTAATCTTTAAAACAGACAACTCGCAGATCCTGGTGTCATTTTTGGAACTCAAGGGAGTGTAGCAGAGCAGGCATTACTCCAATCCTGAATCACCAATCCTGAACCACGCAGCTGTATTATGCTCAAGTATTTTGTGTATATGTTAAGATAGAGATGAACATGACAACACATATTGCAGCTAAAATTTGCCTCGGTCGAGCAACTGGATTGTAGTTGGAATGCTCAGGCCTTGGCTTTTCCTAGCTCTTCGTATTTCAGCATGGTTGCAATCTGGCTTTATATCGAAAACTGGTTGTTCTAAGAAAAATCAAAATGAGGAGCAAGAGAAGGAGATGTGATACGTCTCCGACGTATCGATAATTTCTTATGTTCCATGCCACATTATTGATGATATCTACATGTTTTATACACATTATATGTCGTATTTATGCATTTTCCGAGCACTAACCTATTAACAAGATGCCGAAGAGCCGATCTGTCGTTTTCTCGCTGTTTTTGGTTTCGTAAATCCTACAAAGGAAATATTCTCGGAATTGGACGAAATCAACGCCCGTGGTCCTATTTTTGCACGAAGCTTCCGGAAGACCGAGGGGAAAGGAAGTGGGGCCACGAGGCGCCGCCACAGCAGGGCGGCGCGGCCCGAGGTCTTGGCCGCGCGGCCCCGGCGTGTGGGGCCCTCGTGTGGCCCCCGCGTTGCCCTTCCGCCTACTTAAAGCCTTCGTCGCGAAACCCCCGACACCGAGAGCCACGATACGGAAAACCTTCCGGAGACGCCGCCGCCGCCAATCCCATCTCGGGGGATTCCGGAGATCACTTCCGGCACCTCGCCGGAGAGGGGATTCATCTCCCGGAGGACTCTTCACCGCCATGGTCGCCTCCGGAGTGATGAGTGAGTAGTTCACCCCCGGACTATGGGTCCATAGCAGTAGCTAGATGGTTGTCTTCTCCTCATGTGCTTCATTGTCGGATCTTGTGAGCTGCCTAACATGATCAAGATCATCTATCCGTAATTCTATATGTTGTGTTTGTCGGGATCCGATGGATAGAGAATACTATGTTATGTTGATTATCAATCTATTATCTATGTGTTGTTTATGATCTTGCATGCTCTCCGTTATTAGTAGAGGCTCGGCCAAGTTTTTGCTCTTAACTCCAAGAGGGAGTATTTATGCTCGATAGTGGGTTCATGTCTCCGTGAATCTGGGGAGTGACGAAAACCTCTAAGGTTATGGATGTACTCGTTGCCACTTGGGATAAAACATTGATGCTATGTCCGAGGATGTAGTAATTGATTACATTACACACCATACTTAATGCAATTGTCCGTTGTTTTGCAACTTAATACAGGAAGGGGTTCGGATGATAACCTGAAGGTGGACTTTTTAGGCATAGATGCATGCTGGATAGCGGTCTATGTACTTTGTCGTAATGCCCAATTAAATCTCACAATATTCATCATGTCATGTATGTGCATTGTTATGCCCTCTCTATTTGTCAATTGCCCGATCGTAATTTGTTCACCCAACATGCTATCTTATGGGAGAGACACCTCTAGTGAACTCGTGGATCCCGGTCCATTCTTTTATACTCGAAATACAAATCTGTTGCAATACTTGTTCTTTACTCGTTCTCTGCAAACAATCATCATCCACACTATACATCTAATCCTTTGTTACCAGCAAGCCGGTGAGATTGACAACCTCACTGTTTCGTTGGGGCAAAGTACTTTGGTTGTGTTGTGCAGGTTCCACGTTGGCGCCGGAATCCTTGGTGTTGCGCCGCACTACATCACGCCGCCATCATCCTTCAACGTGCTTCTTGGCTCCTCCTGGTTCGATAAACCTTGGTTTCTTTCTGAGGGAAAACTTGCTGCTGTGCGCATCATACCTTCCTCTTGGGGTTCCCAACGAACGTGTGAGTTACACGCCATCAAGATCTTTTTCTGGCGCCGTTGCCAGGGAGATCAAGACACGCTGCAAAGGGAGTCTCCACAATCCAATCTCTTTACTTTGTTTTTGTCTTGCTTTATTTTATTTACTACTTTGTTTGCTGCATTATATCAAAACACAAAAAAATTAGTTGCTAGCTTTACTTTATTTACTGTCTTGCACTCTATATCAAAAACACAAAAAAATTAGTTACTTGCATTTACTTTACTTGCTTCATCATGTTTCCTTTTAATTTTACCGTAAAAGACATACCGGTAGGACGTGGATCTATAGTTGGGAGAAATAATATAGAAGAATTTTTCAATCATGTTAGTACCGTTGAAGATTTTGAAGATAGACATTTGGTAGAACTTGCTCCTACTTATGAAATTGCTGCTGCTGCTTTAGTTCGCATGTTGGAAACTAAATTTGTTAATCTCAATCCTATAATCCAACACATGTTTCTTACACTCGGTGATATGGAAGAAGGGGAAAAGAAAGATTTTGTTTTAGAAACCCTTCTTAGAGAATTTGGTGGTATAGCAAGAGAGGCTAGAAAGGTCTTTAATAAATATAAGATGCTTGGTTCTTATACCAATTTTGTTAGTATCCTTGAAAAGATGGACATGGAGAGAGCAAGGTACACTAATAATATTAATGATGGTGGGGAGATCAAAGCACCAATACCATGTAAGCTCCTAGCAATGAATGAAGCGCTAGAAAATAACTATGCTTGGCTTGTTCCTGAAAATTTGTTTGATGAGAGTAGCAAGCCCAAGACTAATGAAAAGGGAGCCGCTGAAACTTATGTATCCAATATAATATGCATGGTTGAGAAAACTCCAAACCCCGCTGTTGATGCTTCATCTCTTGATAATACTTGATATACACTTTCTGCGCCTAGCTGAAAGGCGTTAAAGAAAAGCGCTTATGGGAGACAACCCATGTTTTTACTACAGTATTTTTGTTTTATATTTGAGTCTTGGAAGTTGTTTACTACTGTAGCAACCTCTCCTTATCTTAGTTTTGTGTTTTGTTGTGCCAAGTAAAGTCTTTGATAGTAAAGTGAATACTAGATTTGGATTACTGCGCAGTAACAGATTTCTTTGCTGTCACGAATTTCGACCTGCCTCCCTGTAGGTAGCTCAGAAAATTAAGCCAATTTACGTGCGTGATCCTCAGATATGTACGCAACTTTCATTCAATTTGGGAATTTTCATTTGAGCAAGTCTGGTGCCTCAATAAAATCCATCTTTACGGACTGTTCTGTTTTGACAGATTCTGCCTTTTATTTCGCATTGCCTCTTTTGCTATGTTGGATGAATTTCTTTGATCCATTAATGTCCAGTAGCTTTATGCAATGTCCAGAAGTGTTAAGAATGTTTGTGTCACCTCTGAACATGTTAATTTTTATTGTCCACTAACCCTCTAATGAGTTGTTTCGAGTTTGGTGTGGAGGAAGTTTTCAAGGATCAAGAGAGCGAAATGATGCAATATGATCAAGGAGAGTGAAAGCTCTAAGCTTGGGGATGTGTTGCGGTCAGAAACCCACCGGCGAGCAGCGACGGGCAACACAGTAGAGCCGGGAGGCTCCCAGGACTGCGGCTAGCCCTGGTCCCTCGAGCGACGGCCCGCAAAGACTCCGGCACGCACGTCCGATCGCTGGTGCAAGGGCGTGCCACCTGACCTATACCTGGTCAGGAAGGTGTTGGATTTGCCTCGCTTAGTTTCCTGCATGGCATACACGTAAACATTAAATACGAGCCTCGATCGGCTCTCAGGTTGTCCTGTGAATCGGCTCAAGGAGCCGATCCACCCATGATCCCGTACGAGGTGTACGGTCAGACGGTGGTCCTGCTTGATCAAAATAAAGCTAAAACGACCTACTACGATTTAGGGTTTTCACCACATAATCGGAACATCCTACGCGTGATTGAGCCTGGCGGCCACGCACGGTGATCGTAAACCGACCCTAGACAAGGCCTAAAAACCAACATGAAGTTGATCCCCGGAACATCTTGCCTAGGGCTAGCAAACTACACCCTACGTGCCACTGGATCCTTCAACCCGTTTGTAAGGCCTAACTATGCAGATATCTTCTATCTCTAAATAGGAGACCCCCACTACACTATTTCTCTCTACATGCAGGCTATACACGTGAGCATGCCTCTTATTGGTCCATGTTATTTAGCCATCCACGTTTTTTCCAAAGTGGCCTATCAATTAATCTTTTTCCCTCGAGTGTTTGTCTACGGACCCTGGTGCACTCCCGTTCACCCTTCATCTTCTGTCATTGATGCATTGGAAACTCAAACACTCTCCCACCCATTGATTTTAGAAACTGAACAATTAATAGCCTTGCCCATTCCTCTACCCGGTGTCCAATTCCCTCACAGGTCGTCTGCTCTCAAATTCTTCTACCCCTCTATATATATATGAATAGAACTCCTGCTCAATCTCCATTATGCATTGTGCTGTGATCGTTTCTTGCTCCAAGACATATCATGATGCATGTCCAGCCATGAGCCATCCTCTCTACATTCTAGACAGTGCTGGCATCAGCAAACATGCAGATCATTTGCATGTGTATAGATCAACACAAATATGACTGGATTGCATTGGTGTGCCGTTTGTCTTTGCCTCTTGGGAACGTCAGCGGAATTGGTTTGCTCCTCGGACTCTCTTCAGATTTTTGTAGGTTCGGCAATAATTCTCATTTGTTAAGTAATTCTCTTCAGATTCATATTTTCTTCTAATAATCATGTGAAAATCAAAAACTATTTGTTAAGCATAATCCTCTGCGGATTCATATATTCTTCTAATACTCACGTGCAAATCAAAAACTTCATTATTCATTCGCAGTTACTTCTCATTGTGCTTTACATCGCAACTCTTTTTCTTAATTCTTTTCTTCTTTTGATTTAATTGCAGGGAAGGGCAAAGTAGATGTGTATCTTGCTGCGTTTTGCCTCGAACTCCCATCATATCGCAGGAAAAGAAATCACCGCAAGGGACATACCACTTTCTGGTATTGTTAATTAATATCTTCAGATCCATCTCAGAGTATGGATGCATGTAATTTGTATTCACGAAGAAGCGTACAGTGTAATCATCTATAGCAGATTACATATGTGTTATGTAAAGGGGACGTATACCTATATAGCTGATAGCGTTTGCCATTCACATTTATAAATTGAGTTAGTTTATCTTATATATAGTACCTTCTATACATGTGTTTTTAAATTACACTCATTTCTTCTACATGTAATGGTTTGATATGAAATATTTCTCAAGCAAAAACGTTTTGAAACAAACGAGTATGGCTATTTCATTGTCTAGAAATAGAACATACTATAACGGCACAAATCATTCTATATTATTCTATAGTAATTATCAGATGTTCTTGAATTTTGTGGAAGGTAGATGGGAATTATAATTCAGGGCAAACTAAAAAATAATTGCATTCTTTATATTGACATATAGGTTATGTCCAGTTGGAATAGTTTTTTCCCTCAACTTCCTGCAGCAACGCGCAGGGTATCCTCTAGTTAAACTAATCCTTGAAGAACAAGGAGCAATCATAACGGATCGGATCTACTAAATAATGATCAAGCGGGGTGCCGCCCTTACACCTAAGATAGGTGTAAGGGCGGCTAGATGTCTAAGGGTTGCACGGACGAAAGCATACGATACGATGAAACAATGCTAACCCTCACACATCTATGATAACTACGTTGCTCGCCATCAACAAGGCTTCAGCACGAGCAACGCATGAACAACAGATAAACGTGTGCTGCCTAGATCGCAAGATGCGATCTAGGCAGCATGATGCTTACCCGGAAGAAACCCTCGAGACAAGGGAGTTGGCGATGCGCCTAGATTGGTTTGTGGTGAACGTGATTGTTGTTTATTTCATAAACCCTAGATACATATTTATAGTCCGTAGACTTTCTAACGTGAGAATAATCCCAAACGTGCACGAGCCAAACTCTATCTAACCGACACGTATCCTACTATATTACAGATACACGGGCAAACTAGCCCAAACTTTGCATATAAGGCCGATTCATGTATTTCTTCCATGTATATTCTTCAAGCCCATCTTTAATCGCGGCCCACCTCTGATCCGGTCAAATTCTGGTGATAACACATGCCCCCCTGGTTTTGGAAATGACAATTCCAAAATCACTCTGCTTTTCTTCGTCGGGTCATGTCGTGGCAGAGCAGAACCGTCGCAGTATCCTTCATCATGATGCCTTGCCTCCTCCACTTCTCCGAGTGACCTGGCAAATTTTTTTTCTGTTGGGCACCACTTCCTCGGAAACTGCTGTGGCATTGAATCTCCACTATATCCCCTTTTATTTAACCGTTCCAAACAGTTCGCTTCTTCATCCCCTTCGCATTAGCACTCCAAAAGCCCTCCTCTGCCACCATGTATTCTTCCTCCTCTGCCTCATCGGGTCTTTCCATCCAGTCCTCTCCCTCCCGCGAGCTGACGCCGGAGTGGGACCCGGAGGAGGCCCACGAGGCCAACATCCGCCGCGCCATCGAAGACGGGGAGGAGTCCAGCCACGACTTCTCCGTCTGGTCTGAGGACGACAAGTCCTCGACCGACGGGGAAAGTGACCTCCGCTTCCTTGCCGACGGGGAAACGGAGGAGGAGAGCGATGACGATTGCTTCTCCTGGGACGACTTCACCTCCTCCGAGGAGGAGGAGGAGGAGGAGGAGGAGGAGGAGGACGACACCTCCTCCGACGAACCGCCGGCCAAGCGCTTCTGCCCCTGGCCGGGGAACCTCAGCGACTTCGACAGCGACGAGGACGACGCTGACGAGGAAGACGAGGACAACGAGGGCCCTGCCGGCGGCCGCTGCAGCAGCGACGACGAGCCCACCGGGAGTAGCGCCGACAGCGGCGACGACGGTGACGACGAGGGCAGCGACAGAATGTGTTGCGGTCAGAAACCCACCAGCGAGCAGCGACGGGCAACACAGTAGAGCCGGGAGGCTCCCAGGACTGCGGCTGGCCCTGGTCCCTCGAGCGACGGCCCGCAGATAGGACCCTTAGCATAGGATCAGTAGTAGTAGATGGGGCAATGTATCCCCTAGTACTTCCTTTTGAGAGCAATCAGCTCTTTATGTAAGAAATCCCGTTTATCAATGAAGAATTTCCCCCAATTTGATTTTGTCGATTTCCTTTATGCTAATTTAGCCGATCCCCCCTCATACTGACTTTGCCGATTGTCAATTTAGCTAATGTTCAATGAGCCGATGGCAACGCATCGGTCCTTCATCTCTTCGACTAAGGAGCGATTGTCAACTTGGTCAATGCTCAATGAGCCGATGGCAACGCATCGGACCCTCACAATCTATCCTTCATCTCTTCGACCTTGAGATCTGGTGGATAATGTGGAAAACCCATGCCTCCAGGAGCGCCCTAGGACCGTTGCTGAAACATCTTGACGCTGAAGCTGATACTTTTGCAGAACAGGTGCCACTTGCTCGCAAATCTCCTCGCGATAGTTTCCAGCGATGCTTTATAAACCTGCTCTGTTTCTTTGCAGCAACAAGATGACCCAGAGCCTGTCGATGATGATGGATCCCCCTTTTAATTCCTCCCACCATCTCCAGTGATCCTCTCCTGCAAGAACTCACCACCTTTGAAGAAGGTTATGATGCAGGGCCAGCCGATGACACCCCAATCGGCTTATAAAAACAGAGTATCTACCAGGTCAGCTGCCCCCCGAGCCTCAGTCAAGGCGAGCACGGCGGTGAGGACACATAGTTCAGTCGAAGGACCTCGAACTCAGGCAATTCTGAGACAGCCAGACTTGCCACCGTCGGCTTCCAAGAGAAGGGTCATCTCCTGAACCTGCCGTTTCCCAAGCTCCACCAAAAAAGGGCAGAGCAGCTCCATCCTCTCCTCGGCTCAACTTGGCCAAACCGACAGCAGAAACATCAGAGCCGATCGCCTCTTCCACTATTGAGAGCCGATATTGCAGACAACATGCCAACGGCTTGATGAGCAAAACGTTGTCGTGTATGCCACAATTGACACCTCTGATGGCACTGCTGAACTAGCGACTTTGCGCAAAGGGTTGGAGGTCCTCGAGGCTGAACTGAAGACTGACTTGGTCGAAATCCACGTCTGGTAGATCCTGTGTAATTTGTACTAGAGTCGATGGCCGTGCATCGGCTTTGTTCCTTAGCTCTAGAGTCGATGTCTGTGCATCGGCTGTTCATCGTGAGAAATTTTTTTTTACTGGCCGATTTTTCTATCGGCCCCCAATATTTCACTGCACATGTATCGCACATGTTCCTCTGATTAGGTGCCCCCCGAGCCGAATCTGCCAGGTAACTGCGGATATCGGCTCTATGGTTAGCCAAGGCACTGTATCTGAACGTCGGCTCCGTTAGGACCAATTTTGGCTTCTTCCAGCTCATCAGCCGACGTAAACCCGTTGCCCGTTAGATCGACGTTGAACACAGGCAAACGTATGGTGAGGATAATTTTGACCGATTGCTGGAATCGGCCTCCATGTTGATTGAATTGCTCAATGAAGGTTTTGCAGCATTCGTCCATAGATCTTTGGGAAGTGTCGGAGCCGATCGCGTGGAACGGCTTCCTCCTTGTCGTTGTCATGAGAGAAGCTGCCCTCGTCACTGTTCTTACCAGGGTGGTGCCCATGTCCTACCATGTTGATGTTGAACGATAAACTTGGCTGGCACCTCCTAGGGTAAGTGTACTCCACCATGTTAATGGCGGGGAAGGGGTGTGTGTCGACTTTCATGGCGTACTGGCTGAAAATTAGACGCCCTTGTTCTATCACCATTTGGATCTGCTGACGCCACACCTGATACGTCTCCGACGTATCGATAATTTCTTGTGTTCCATGCCACATTATTGATGTTATCTACATGTTATATGCACACTTTATGTCATATTCGTGCATTTTCTGGAACTAACCTATTAACAAGATGCCGAAGTGCCGGTTCCTGTTTTCTGCTGTTTTTGGTTTCAGAAATCCTAGTAACGAAATATTCTCGGAATCGGACGAAATCAACGCCCGGTTTCCTATTTTACCCGGAAGCATCCGGAACACACGAGAACCGCCGGAGAAGGGGGCGGGGCCACCACACCACACCCCGGCGCGGCCAAGGGGGGGCGCGCCCCCTAGGGTGTGGGCCCCCGAAGCCCTCTCGCGCCGCCTCTCCGCCTATATAAAGCCCCCGACCTAAAAACCTCGGGGCGTTCGACGAAAACCACGAAACCTTCCGGAGCCGCCGCCATCGCGAAGCCAAGATCCGGGGGACAGAGTCTCGTTCCGGCACCCTGCCGGAGCGGGGAAGTGCCCCGGAAGGCTTCTCCATCGACACCGCTGCCATCTCCACCGCCATCTTCATCACCGCTGCTGCTCCCATGAGGAGGAGTAGTTCTCCATCGAGGCTCGGGGCTGTACCGGTAGCTATGTGGTTCATCTCTCTCCTATGTGTTTCAATACAATAATCTCATGAGCTGCCTTACATGATTGAGATTCATATGATGATGCTTGTAATCTAGATGTCATTATGCTAGTCAAGTGAGTTTTACTTATGTGATCTCCGGAGACTCCTTGTCCCACGTGTGTAAAGGTGACGAGTGTGTGCACCGTGTGGGTCTCTTAGGCCATATTTCACAGAATACTTACTCATTGAATGGCATAGTGAGGTGCTTATTTATATCTCTTTATGATTGCAGCATGTTTGTATCACAATTTATCTATGTGCTACTCTAGTGATTTGTTATTAAAGTAGTTTATTCCCCCTGCATGTGTGCAAAGGTGACAGTGCGTGCACCGTGTTAGTACTTGGTTTATGCTATGATCATGATCTCTTGTAGATTGCGAAGTTAACTATTGCTATGATAATATTGATGTGATCTATTCCTCCTACATATGCATGAAGGTGACAAGTGTGCATGCTATGCTAGTACTTGGTTTAGTCTCGTTGATCTATCTTACACCGAAGGTTACTAAAACATGAGCATTATTGTGGAGCTTGTTAACTCCGGCATTGAGGGTTCGTGTAATCCTACGCAATGTGTTCATCATCCAACAAAAGTGTAGAGTATGCATTTATCTATTCTGTTATGTGATCAATGTTGAGAGTGTCCACTAGTGAAAGTGTAATCCCTAGGCCTTGTTCCTAAATACTGCTGAGTTACTACTGCTTGTTTACTACTGCTGCGTTACTACTACTGCGTTACTACTGTTTGTTTACTGTCCTGGGCAAAACACTTTTCTGGTGTCGTTGCCGTTGCTACTATTTATTCATACCACCTGTATTTCACTATCTCTTCTCCGAACTAGTGCACCTATTAGGTGTGTTGGGGACACAAGAGACTTCTTGCTTTGTGGTTGCAGGGTTGCATGAGAGGGATATCTTTGACCTCTTCCTCCCTGAGTTCGATAAACCTTGGGTATCCACTTAAGGGAAACTTGCTGCTCGTTCTACAAACCTCTCGCTCTTGGAGGCCCAACACTGTCTACAAGAATAGAAGCTCCCGTAGACATCAAGCACTTTTCTGGCGCCGTTGCCGGGGAGGAAAGGTAAAAGGCTCTCATACTACGGTCTCAGGTAAAGTATTTTTCTGGCGCCGTCGTGTGTGTGCTCGAAGCTGTTTCCTTTAGATCCTGCAATTGCATCTTTTTGTTTCTTGTTTACACTAGTTTGGCATAATGTACAAGAGTGAGCTTCTTATTCTATTTCCTGATTTAAAACATGGATTGTTTGATGCGAAAATTAAAAAACCTATGGAATCTTATTTGCATGTCGGTAGTAATATTAGTATGAACGCTTTGAACACCATTGTTGATAATGATATAGAAAGTTCTAAGCTTGGGGAAGCTGGTTTTCATGATATTTTTAGTCCCCCAAGCATTGAGGAGAAAATTTTCTTTGATGATACTTTGCCTCCTATTTGTGATGATTATAATAGTGGTCTTTTGGTACAACCTACTATGGAGAGTAAATTTTGTTGTGATTATACTATGCCTTCTACACTTGATGAGAATAATAATGATAGCTACTTTGTTGAATTTGCTCCCACTACAACTAATAAAATTGATTATGCCTATGTGGAGAGTAATAATTTTATGCATGAGACTCATGATAAGAATGCTTTATGTGATAGTTATATTGTTGAGTTTGCTCATGATGCTACT
The DNA here is from genome assembly GCF_022539505.1 of Lolium rigidum. Lineage (NCBI taxonomy): Eukaryota > Viridiplantae > Streptophyta > Magnoliopsida > Poales > Poaceae > Lolium > Lolium rigidum. The sequence goes on along the minus strand of NC_061513.1, from coordinate 210,355,857 downwards.
GAAAGTTATTATGAGAGAGGAAAATATGGTTGTAGAAATTTTCATGTTACTAAAATGCCTCTCTATGTGCTGAAATTTTTGAAGCTACACTTGTTTTATCTTCCTATGCTTGTTACTTTGCTCCTCATGAACTTGTTTATTTACAAGATTCCTATGCATAGGAAGCATGTTAGACTTAAATGTGTTTTGAATTTGCCTCTTGATGCTCTCTTTTGCTTCACATACTATCTCTTGCGAGTGCATCATTAAAACTGCTGAGCCCATCTTAATGGCTAAAAAGAAAGAACTTCTTGGGAGATAACCCATGTGTTATTTTGCTACAGTACTTTGTTTTATATTTGTGTCTTGGAAGTTGTTTACTACTGTAGCAACCTCTCCTTATCTTAGTTTTATGTTTTGTTGTGCCAAGTAAAGTCTTTGATAGTAAAGTAAGTACTAGATTTGGATTACTGCGCAGAAACAGATTTCTTTGCTGTCACGAATCTGGGTCTAATTCTCTGTAGGTAACTCAGAAAATTATGCCAATTTACGTGAGTGATCCTCAGATATGTACGCAACTTTCATTCAATTTGAGCATTTTCGTTTGAGCAAGTCTGGTGGCCTAATAAAATCCATCTTTACGGACTGTTCTGTTTTGACAGATTCTGCCTTTTATTTCGCATTGCCTCTTTTGCTATGTTGGATGAATTTCTTTGATCCATTAATGTCCAGTAGCTTTATGCAATGTCCAGAAGTGTTAAGAATGATTGTGTCACCTCTGAACATGTTAATTTTTATTGTCCACTAACCCTCTAATGAGTTGTTTCGAGTTTGGTGTGGAGGAAGTTTTCAAGGGTCAAGAGAGGAGGATGATATACTATGATCAAGGAGAGTGAAAGCTCTAAGCTTGGGGATGCCCCGGTGGTTCATCCCTGCATATTTCAAGAAGACTCAAGCATCTAAGCTTGGGGATGCCCAAGGCATCCCCTTCTTCATCGACAAATTATCAGGTTCCTTCTCTTGAAACTATATTTTTATTCGGTCACATCTTATGTACTTTACTTGGAGCGTCTGTGTGCTTTTGTTTTTGTTTTTGTTTGAATAAATTGGATTACATCATGCTTGTGTGGGAGAGAGACACGCTCCGCTGGTTCATATGAACACATGAGTTCTTAGCTCATAATATTCATGGCGAAGTTTCCTCTTCGTTAAATTGTTATATGGTTGGAATTGGAAAATGATACATGTAGTAATTGCTATAATGTCTTGGGTAATGTGATACTTGGCAATTGTTGTGCTCATGTTTAAGCTCTTGCATCATATGCTTTGCACCCATTAATGAAGAAATACATAGAGCATGCTAAAATTTGGTTTGCATATTTGGTTTCTCTAAGGTCTAGATAATTTCTAGTATTGAGTTTGAACAACAAGGAAGACGGTGTAGAGTCTTATAATGTTTTCAATATGTCTTTTATGTGAGTTTTGCTGTACTAGTTCATCCTTATGTTTGCTTCAAACAACCTTGCTAGCCTAAACCTTGTATCGAGAGGGAATACTTCTCATGCATCCAAATCCTTGAGCCAAACAACACTATGCCATTTGTGTCCACCATACCTACCTACTACATGGTATTTCCTGCCATTCCAAAGTAAATTGCTTGAGTGCTACCTTTAAACAATTCAAAATTTATTACCTCTGATTTGTGTCAATGTTTTATAGCTCATGAGGAAGTATGTGGTGTTTATCTTTCAATCTTGTTGGGCAACTTTCACCAATGGACTAGTGGCTTCATCCGCTTATCCAATAATTTTGCAAAAAGAGCTGGCAATGGGATTCCCAGTCCCAAATTAATTAACAAAAATAGACACTCCTCCATGGCATGTGATTGTTGGACGGCACCCGAAGGATTCGGTTAGCCATGGCTTGTGTAAGCAAAGGTTGGGAGGAGTGTCATCATAATAAAACTAAAATAAAAAGGCACTCCTTCATGGTATGAGATTGTTGGCAGGCACCCGAGGATTCGGTTAGCCATGGTTTGTGAAAGAAAGGTTGGAAGGAGTGCCATCCAAAAATAAAATAAAATGGGAGCCGCTCTTTGAAGGTTTGTCCGGCAAGGGGGTTAGAGTACCCGCTACCATTCGTTGACAACAACATACACCTCTCAAAACTTTATTTTTATGCTCTCTTTATGTTTTCAAAATCAAAGCTCTAGCACAAATATAGCAATCGATGCTTTTCCTCTATGGAGGACCATTCTTTTACTTTTTATGTTGAGTCAGTCCACCTATCGCTCTCCACCTCAAGAAGCAAACACTTGTGTGAACTATGCATTGATTCTTACATACTTGCTTATTGCATTTGTTATATTGCTTTGCATTGACAATTATCCATGAGATACACATGTTATAAGTTGAAAGCAACCGCTGAAACTTTATCTTCCATTGTGTTGCTTCAATATCTTTACTATAAATTATTGCTTTATGAGTTAACTCTTATGCAAGACTTATTGATGCCTGTCTTGAAAGTGCTATTCATGAAAAGTCATTGCTTTATGATTCAGCTTGTTTACTCATGTCATCACCATTGTTTTGATCGCTGCATTCACTACATATGCTTTACAAATAGTATGATCAAGTTTATGATGGCATGTCACTCCGAAATTATCTTTGTTATCGTTTTACCCGCTCGGGACGAGCAGAACTAAGCTTAGGGATGCTTGATACGTCTCCGACGTATCGATAATTTCTTGTGTTCCATGCCACATTATTGATGTTATCTACATGTTATATGCACACTTTATGTCATATTCGTGCATTTTCCGGAACTAACCTATTAACAAGATGCCGAAGTGCCGCTTCTGTTTTCTGCTGTTTTTGGTTTCAGAAATCCTAGTAACGAAATATTCTCGGAATCGGACGAAATCAACGCCCAGTTTCCTATTTTACCCGGAAGCATCCAGAACACACGAGAACCGCCAGAGAAGGGGGGCAGGGCCACCACACCACACCCGGCGCGGCCAAGGGGGGGGCGCCCCCCTAGGGTGTGGGCCCCCCAGAAGCCCTCCTGCGCCGCCTCTCCGCCTATATAAAGCCCCTGACCTAAAAACCTCGGGGCGTTCGACGAAAACCACAGAAACCTTCCAGAGCCGCCGCCATCGTGAAGCCAAGATCCGGGGGACAGGAGTCTCTGTTCCCGAGCCACCTGCCGGAGCGGGGAAGTGCCCCCGGAAGGCTTCTCCATCGACACCGCTGCCATCTCCACCGCCATCTTCATCACCGCTGCTGCTCCCATGAGGAGGGAGTAGTTCTCCATCGAGGCTCGGGGCTGTACCGGTAGCTATGTGGTTCATCTCTCTCCTATGTGTTTCAATACAATAATCTCATGAGCTGCCTTACATGATTGAGATTCATATGATGATGCTTGTAATCTAGATGTCATTATGCTAGTCAAGTGAGTTTTACTTATGTGATCTCCGGAGACTCCTTGTCCCACGTGTGTAAAGGTGACAGTGTGTGCACCGTGTGGGTCTCTTAGGCCATATTTCACATAATACTTACTCATTGAATGGCATAGTGAGGTGCTTATTTATATCTCTTTATGATTGCAGCATGTTTGTATCACAATTTATCTATGTGCTACTCTAGTGATTTGTTATTAAAGTAGTTTATTCCTCCTGCATGTGTGCAAAGGTGACGATGCGTGCACCGTGTTAGTACTTGGTTTATGCTATGATCATGATCTCTTGTAGATTGCGAAGTTAACTATTGCTATGATAATATTGATGTGATCTATTCCTCCTACATATGCATGAAGGTGACAAGTGTGCATGCTATGCTAGTACTTGGTTTAGTCTGTTGATCTATCTTACACTGAAGGTTACTAAAACATGAGCATTATTGTGGAGCTTGTTAACTCCGGCATTGAGGGTTCGTGTAATCCTACGCAATGTGTTCATCATCCAACAAAAGTGTAGAGTATGCATTTATCTATTCTGTTATGTGATCAATGTTGAGAGTGTCCACTAGTGAAAGTGTAATCCCTAGGCCTTGTTCCTAAATACTGCTGAGTTACTACTGCTTGTTTACTACTGCTGCGTTACTACTACTGCGTTACTACCTGTTTGTTTACTCGTCCGGGCAAAGCACTTTTACGGGTGTCGTTGCCGTTGCTACTACTTATTCATACCACCTGTATTTCACTATCTCTTCGCCGAACTAGTGCACCTATTAGGTGTGTTGGGGACACAAGAGACTTCTTGCTTTGTGGTTGCGGGGTTGCATGAGAGGGATATCTTTGACCTCTTCCTCCCCGAGTTCGATAAACCTTGGGTATCCACTTAAGGGAAACTTGCTGCTGTTCTACAAACCTCTGCTCTTGGAGGCCCAACACTGTCTACAAGAATAGAAGCTCCCGTAGACATCAACACCCTGCAGTCGTTGGTGGCATGGGTGAACGTGTTATGCCATTTGCAGTATGGCTTTCCGTTCAGCTCCTACGCCGTGGGGATCTTGTGGCCTTCGGGTACCTTTAGCTGCTTCTCCTTAAGCAGGAGGTCGAAAATTTGCTCAGCCTTGGTCACGTCGAAGTCAAACCCTCTTGGAGGACCTTGTGGCTTAACCCACTTGCAGGACACGGGGCTTGCCCCCGAGTCCATTCAGCCACCGCCACCTCTTGATCTCCCGCGAGCCTTCATCTTCATCCGCCTCAACCAGGACCACCGCACGCTTGAATTTATCCCGGTATACATCCGGGTGGCGCTCGTTCATATAATGACAGCTCTCGCACCATGTGAGCCGGTGAAGGGTAGTCCGCTTGGGAGGCCACGTCCTTGGTCGGTGATGCGAGACCCACCACCGCCAACTCGATCGCTTCTTTTCGGTCACACGAGCCAAATAGCATCGGTTCCTAACGGTCCCGAAGCGCCGGATGTATTCTCGACACTCGTTTCTCCGCGCTTCGTCGTACTTGTGCTAGATCGGCAATGCCAGCCTCGGAAGCCTCTCGAGTGATACCGCATGTGGAACTGCTCCTCCAACCGCTTCCAAGTCCGGATTGAGTCCGGTGGCAGCGATGCGTACCACCCGAAAGCCGATCCTGTGAGGGACCGTGCGAAGAACCTCACACGCAGCTCATCCGATGCCGAGATCGTGCCCAGCTGTGCCAAATATCGGCTCACATGCTCGATTGAGCTGGAACCATCCGATCCACTAAATTTGGAGAATTCGTGGAGCCGATATTTGGGTGGTAGTGGGATCAACTCGTACTCGTTGGGATACGGCTTGGAATAGCCGATTGCCCTCCTTTTCGGCACCATGCCGAACCGGTCTCTCAAGATTGTACTCGATCCGATCCGCGGTGCCGGCTGCAGGAGTCGAACTCGAAGATTTGCCGGAGTGGCATACTTAGCCAGCCATGCTTGTTTCTCAAGCTCCGAGCCAACTGCAGGAGTTGGGCTCCGGAGGTTTATCGGAGTGGCATACTTAGCTAGCCACGTCTCGCTTCTCAAGGTCCGTTCCCGAAGTTCCTCCCGCTGTTCCGTAAGTCCCTGCCGTTGCGGTCCGGTTTGTGAGTGCCCGACTCATCGCAGCCTCGGCACATATGTGCACGTATATCCGTGAGGGATCTCCTTAGGCGCCTCATGCAAGAACTGGTAATCACTAGGGTCACCACCGATCTTGTAGACGACGTATGCCGGTGAAATCGGCACTTCTGGTGCTGCCACCGCGAATGGCAGCGGTGGTCGGGACTGGAGTGGCATCTCTCCTTGGTGAGTCCCTAGGGCTGGTCCTGACGGAGAGTACTGATGCCTCATGATTTCCTGGATCACCCGAAGAGCGACACGCTCCAAAGTGTTCACCAGGCTCTCAGAATGGCGGTGCAGCGAATGAGCTACCATGAAGTTAATCTCTCGACGCAGGGACCCGGTGCGTTCTTCCGACGGGGCGGACAGGTCCACTCCATCGAGCGCGCCTTCAGGTGAGAACCCCTTCCACCCGATGCCGTGTGAGCGGGTTCTCTGGAAAGAGCCGATGAGGTCGGCTTCGAGGATCGCTTTGACCTCGTCATACTTCTTCTTGAGCTCCTCAGTGAGATCCTCGTACGTGACTGGAGTGCCTTCCGCCATCTCTGATGTAGATGGCGATGCGGTTGATATCGAAGACTGTCTCACCGGGCGTGCCTGAATGTGTTGCGGTCAGAAACCCACCGGCGAGCAGCGACGGGCAACACAGTAGAGCCGGGAGGCTCCCAGGACTGCGGCTCGCCCTGGTCCCTCGAGCGACGTCCCGCAAAGACTCCGGCACGCACGTCCGATGCTGGTGCAAGGGCGTGCCACCTGACCTATACCCGGTCGGGAAGGTGTTGGATTTGCCTCGCTTAGTTTCCTCGCATGGCATACACGTAAACATTAAATACGAGCCTCGATCGGCTCTCGGGTTGTCCCGTGAATCGGCTCAAGGAGCGGATCCACCCATGATCCGTACGAGGTGTACGGTCGGATGGTGGTCCCGCTTGATCAAAATAAAGCTAAAACGACCTACTACGATTTAGGGTTTTCACCACATAATCGGAACATCCTACGCGTGATTGAGCTCGGCGGCCACGCACGGTGATCGTAAACCGACCCTAGACAAGGCCTAAAAACCAACATGAAGTTGATCCCCGGAACATCTTGCCTAGGGCTAGCAAACTACACCCTACGTGCCACTGGATCCTTCAACCCGTTTGTAAGGCCTAACTATGCAGATATTAAACTAATCCTTGAAGAACAAGGAGCAATCATAACGGATCGGATCTACTAAATAATGATCAAGCGAGGTGCCGCCCTTACACCTAAGATAGGTGTAAGGGCGGCTAGATGTCTAAGGGTTGCACGGACGAAAGCATACGATACGATGAAACAATGCTAACCCTAACACATCTATGATAACTACGTTGCTCGCCATCAACAAGGCTTCAGACGACGAGCAACGCATGAACAGCGAATAAACGTGTGCTCGCCTAGATCGCAAGATGCGATCTAGGCAGCATGATGCTTACCCGGAAGAAACCCTCGAGACAAGGGAGTTGGCGATGCGCCTAGATTGGTTTGTGGTGAACGTGATTGTTGTTTATTTCATAAACCCTAGATACATATTTATAGTCCGTAGACTTTCTAACGTGGGAATAATCCCAACCGTGCACGAGCCAAACTCTATCTAACCGACACGTATCCTACTATATTACAGATACACGGGCAAACTAGCCCAAACTTTGCATATAAGGCCGATTCATGTATTTCTTCCATGTATATTCTTCAAGCCAATCTTTAATCGCGGCCCACCTCTGATCCGGTCAAATTCTGGTGATAACAGGATGCCCCGGTGGTTCACCCCTGCATATTTTAAGAAGACTCAAGCGTCTAAGCTTGGGGATGCCCAAGGCATCCCCTTCTTCATCGACAACATTATCAGGTTCCTCCCCTGAAACTATATTTTTATTCCGTCACATCTTTTGTGCTTTGCTTGGAGCGTCGGTTTGTTTTTGTTTTTGTTTTGTTTGAATAAATGGATCCTAGCATTCATTGTGTGGGAGAGAGACACGCTCCGTCTGTTGCATATGGACAAATATGTCCTTAGGCTTTACTCATAGTATTCATGGCGAAGGTTGAATCTTCTTCGTTAAATTGTTATATGGTTGGAATCGGGAAATGCTACATGTAGTAATTCTAAAATGTCTTGAATAATTTGATACTTGGCAATTGTGTGCTCATGTTTAAGCTCTTGCATCATATACTTTGCACCCATTAATGAAGAAACACCTAGAGCTTGCTAAATTTGGTTTGCATATTTGGTCTCTCTAAAGTCTAGATAATATCTAGTATTGAGTTTTGAACAACAAGGAAGACGGTGTAGAATCTTATAATGTTTACAATATGTCTTTTATGTGAGTTTTGCTGCACCGGTTCATCCTTGTGTTTGTTCAAATAACCTTGCTAGCCTAAACCTTGTATCGAGAGGGAATACTTCTCATGCATCCAAAATCCTTGAGCCAACTACTATGCCACTTGTGTCCACCATACCTACCCACTACATGGTATTTCTCCGCCATTCCAAAGTAAATTGCTTGAGTGCTACCTTTAAAATTTCCATTCTTTACCTTTACAATATATAGCTCATGGGACAAATAGCTTAAAAACTATTGTGGTATTGAATATGTACTTATGCACTTTATCTCTTATTAAGTTGCTTGTTGTGCGATAACCATGTTCCTGGGGACGCCATCAACTATTCTTTGTTGAATATCATGTGAGTTGCTATGCATGTCCGTCTTGTCTGAAGTAAGAGAGATCTACCACCTTAATAGTTGGAGCATGCATATTGTTAGAGAAGAACATTGGGCCGCTAACTAAAGCCATGAATCATGGTGGAAGTTTCAGTTTTGGACACATATCCTCAATCTCATATGAGAACACTAATTGTTGCTACATGCTTATGCATTAAAGAGGAGTCCATTATCTGTTGTCCATGTTGTCCCGGTATGGATGTCTAAGTTGAGAATAATCAAAAGCGAGAAATCCAAAATGCGAGCTTTCTCCTTAGACCTTTGTACATGCGGCATGGAGGTACCCCTTTGTGACACTTGGTTAAAACATGTGTATTGCGATGATCCGGTAGTCCAAGCTAATTAGGACAAGGTGCGGGCACTATTAGTATACTATGCATGGGGCTTGCAACTTGGTAAGATATAATTTACATGATACATATGCTTTATTACTACCGTTGACAAAATTGTTTCTTGTTTTCAAAATAAAAGCTCTAGCACAAATATAGCAATCGATGCTTTCCTCTTTGAAGGACCTTTCTTTTACTTTTATGTTGAGTCAGTTCACCTATTTCTCTCCACCCCAAGAAGCAAACACTTGTGTGAACTGTGCATTGATTCCTACATACTTGCATATTGCACTTGTTATATTACTCTATATTGACAATTATCCATGAGATATACATGTTACAAGTTGAAAGCAACCGCTGAAACTTAATCTTCCTTTGTGTTGCTTCAATACCTTTACTTTGATTTATTGCTTTATGAGTTAACTCTTATGCAAGACTTATTGATGCTTGTCTTTAAGTACTATTCATGAAAAGTCTTTGCTTTATGATTCAGTTGTTTACTCATGTCATTACCATTGTTTTGATCGCTGCATTCATTACATATGTTTACAATAGTATGATCAAGGTTATGATGGCATGTCACTCCGTAAATTATCTTTGTTATCGTTTACCTGCTCGGGACGAGCAGAAACTAAGCTTGGGGATGCTGATACGTCTCCGACGTATCGGTAATTTCTTATGTTCCATGCCACATTATTGATGATATCTACATGTTTTATACACATTATATGTCGTATTTATGCATTTTCCGGCACTAACCTATTAACAAGATGCCGAAAAGCCAGTTGCTGTTTTCTGTTGTTTTTGGTTTCAGAAATCCTACAAAGGAAATATTCTCGGAATTGGACGAAATCAACGCCCAGGGTCCTATTTTTGCACGAAGCTTCCAGAAGACCGAGGGGGAAAGGAAGTGGGGCCACGAGGAGCCGCCACAGCAGGGCGGCGCGGCCCAGGTCTTGGCCGCGCGGCCCTGGCGTGTGGGGCCCTCGTGTGGCCCCCTGCGTTGCCCTTCCGCCTACTTAAAGCCTTCATCGCGAAACCCCCAGTACCGAGAGCCACGATACGGAAAACCTTCCAGAGACGCCGCCGCCAATCCTATCTCGGGGGATTCTGGAGATCACTTCCGGTACCCTGCCGGAGAGGGGATTCATCTCCCGGAGGACTCTTCACCGCCATGGTCGCCTCCGGAGTGATGAGTGAGTAGTTCACCCCTGGACTATGGGTCCATAGAAGTAGCTAGATGTTTGTCTTCTCCTCATGTGCTTCATTGTCGGATCTTGTGAGCTGCCTAACATGATCAAGATCATCTATCTGTAATTCTATATGTTGTGTTTGTCGGGATCCGATGGATAGAGAATACTATGTTATGTTGATTATCAATCTATTATCTATGTGTTGTTTATGATCTTGCATGCTCTCCGTTATTAGTAGAGGCTCTGGCCAAGTTTTTGCTCTTAACTCCAAGAGGGAGTATTTATGCTCGATAGTGGGTTCATGTCTCCGTGAATCTGGGGGAGTGACAGAAACCTCTAAGGTTATGGATGTCTTGTTGCCACTAGGGATAAAATATTGATGCTATGTCCGAGGATGTAGTAATTGATTACATTACGCACCATACTTAATGCAATTATCCGTTGTTTTGCAACTTAATACCGGAAGGGGTTCGGATGATAACCTCGAAGGTGGACTTTTTAGGCATAGATGCATGCTCGGATAGCGGTCTATGTACTTTGTCGTAATGCCCAATTAAATCTCACAATATTCATCATGTCATGTATGTGCATTGTTATGCCCTCTCTATTTGTCAATTGCCCGACTGTAATTTGTTCACCCAACATGCTATCTTATGGGAGAGACACCTCTAGTGAACTGTGGACCCCGGTCCATTCTTTTATACTGAAATACAAATCTGAGGCAATACTTGTTCTTTATTGTTCTCTGCAAACAATCATCATCCACACTATACATCTAATCCTTTGTTACAGCAAGCCGGTGAGATTGACAACCTCACTGTTTCGTTGGGGCAAAGTACTTTGGTTGTGTTGTGCAGGTTTCACGTTGGCGCCGGAATCCCTGGTGTTGCGCCGCACTACATCCCGCCGCCATCAACCTTCAACGTGCTTCTTGGCTCCTCCTGGTTCGATAAACCTTGGTTTCTTTCTGAGGGAAAACTTGCTGTTGTGCGCATCATACTTTCCTCTTGGGGTTCCCAACGAACGTGTGAGTTACACGCCATCAAGATGCCAGTGCTTTTGTTTGTTTTCTAGCTTCTTTAGCCTTGTCTGTAGGTCCGAACAAACCAATTGAGCACGGACCGCAATCATCAGCTAGCCCATAATTCCAAAACGTGTGAAGGACAAAGGTGCAGGGATGAACTAACAGGCTTAGACTCGGAAGATCAAGCCCAAAAGATTCAGACTGGGAAGAACAAACCCAAAAGCCAGAACTGACCCCGAATAAAATGTGACTTGAGGCCAAATGGAAAATCAGCTAGCTGATAATTAGACAATCCCTCATTTTTTCTCCCTCTCAGATCAACGCGCCACATCAACACACCCACAAGGCCACACAAGCACCCACGACATTACTAGCTATAGGTTCAGAGCCAAGGCCAACAAATATCGATGTCTTCCAACACAGACCCTTATACAAGATTGTTCCAAAAGAAAGGGAAAAAACTTACATAATAGCATTTCCAGTCGCGTCCCCCGAACCGTCCCCCAAGGTATTTGGGGCGCGCCGGACAAAAAAAACATTCCCAGCCGCATCCCCCAAACTCTTTTTTTGTCCGGCGTGGCCTGATACGGTGTCCGGCGCCCCGAGCCCGTCCCCGCCCCATAGGGGATGCTCCGAGCATGCCGGACACAACGAAAAGCGAGGCAAAGCGACACGGGCCCGACGCGTTAGTGGCTCGGAAGCCTAAAACCCCGTCGCCTACCTTTGGTCAAGCGACGTTAATGGCGTCCCTATTTTCCCAGGCGAGGCAGGGACGCGTCTCGTCGTGCATGGCCGCGTGGCCGTTCGCACCGGCGTTATTGCTTGCAACCACCCGCTACCGCCTCTGTACATTAAGAGGCCCTACGGTTCGTCCCAATCTCCCGCCGCTTCCAAATCTCCTCGCCGCCCCCCAGATCTTCTACTCGCCCTTTCAAGCAATGTCATCGTCATTCTCCCGCAAGATCGCCGCGGCGAACGGCATCGGTCGCGGCAGCCTCACCGTGAAGGAGGCGTGGGCGCTTGTACCATGCGGGGTATCCCGTCCTGCCGAACATGCGCCTGCCAAGCAACGGCGGCTGGAAGATGGTCGTGAACGGCATTGGCGTCCCGCCGCCGCCGACGTCAGGGCCGTACCGTAAAATGACGACTGGTGGGGCACGTACTTCAAGGCCAAGTACGACATGGAGATGCGCAACACCACCGGGCTCATCGGTGGGCCGAACAGCTGGAAAAGGGACGGGCGCGCCCTTTTCTGGGGCGTTCCGGGGCGCACCCTCGAGAACGTCATCCACGGCATCCGCAACTGCGCTCCAAGGTTGGAGGCGCCGTCCTCATCGCCATGTCTCCTGCAGCGCAATGGCAGCCGAGGAGGACGTACTCGTCCTCCTCGAACTCTTCTTCCTCAGGACCGGCCCGATCGACACCGTCCTCATCGTACCGCTCGGCTCCCTACACCGTCCCCAATCGCGTGGTGAAGGAGGAGCCGGCGACGCCCGTCTATCCGAGGCGCGGCGGCAGCGGCAACGGCAGCCGGCGGCAGCAAGAGAGGCGTGGCGGCGCCCTCCTCATCCCGAAGCCGGAGGTGAAGGAGGAGCAGGAGGAGCAGGAGGAAGTGTCGCAGGCGGAGCTGCTGGCGGAGTACGAGCGGCAACAGCGCCTCATCGCCAGCAGCGACGACCCCGAGGACTACCCAGGGCTGTGAGCGGCGTACTTGGCGTCGCTCAACGACAAGGACGCCTGGAGGGGCGACGTCGAGACGGCGATCGTCATGTCCATCCGCGACTCTGGCAAGCCGCTCGTGGACCTCACCGACGATGGCGAGGCAGGACCAAGCGGTCTGGTGAAGGACGAGCCCGTCGACGAGCCCGACGAGCGCGTCAAGCAGGAGGTCGTCACCGACGACATATACAAATTCCACCAGTATACCACGCCTCTGGCCGCCGCAAGTTCTTCTAGATTAGGTTTAGTTTAAATTTAGTCGAATCTCGTTCGAATCTATGTAATATATGTCAAATTTGGATGAATTTAATCGAATCTGGAACAAGTTTAAAATTTCCGAAATTTTGTTTGGGGACGCGATTGGGGAGCGACGTCCCCAAACGCGGCACGAACAAAACACGTCCCCCGAACGCTCGATCCGGCGCCGTTTGGGGGACGATTTGGGGGACGCGACTGGAGATGGTCTAATAAGGTAATGCAAGAACAATGGAGTTCTGCTGGATCCAAATCCAACTAGTAAGAGCCAGTTAAGGGACATTATATATCTGTGACAAGTATGAACACCAGATCACCTCCAACACCTAGGACAACACATAGACATAGCAGAACTGAATGACGTGTGTGTACATAGGACATTGCCATTCAAGGATCTGATCGACCAAGGCCGAATAAGTTTTGACAAATGAGGGCACGGAACATGCTTAAAGGTGCCACGTGCTTATCAAAAATCCAACCAATCAAAGACATACCCCATTATAGGGCGCCAAGCCTTCGAGGTGTGTTCAGTGTAATGGCGCAATGCATCCCCGCATCGCCCATGAGCTAAGACGTATACTGTATATAGAAACAGTTTGAGCGCTCTTTATTGGACACCACAAAAGGGCGACCGTCAGAGACGCCGCTGATATTAGCAAACTAGATTCAATAGACTAAGTAACACTAATTTGTGCTTTTCATTTCTCTTACTACGAAACAAGGATAACACCAACCTTTGCACCGGTTGATGCGTATAACCACGCATAAATGATTATTCAGCAATGTCGAGCAAAGCGAATCATCATGCATAACAAACTGGCAAATAAAAGAACTCGAGGGCACCCTCTCACTACAGTATCTCCACTAACCTACCATAAACCGTAGGAAAATCTTAGATGCTAGAATATGGGGTGTTCTGATCTTCTCATTGAGCTCTCACGAGAATCTTAGATGGTAAATGAAGGATGATAACTCGCGAGACGCTCTTGAACTCTCTGGTTGTTCCCCATTTGCCAATGCAGCTGATCTTCAACCCTATGGATATTTACAACACAAAACCATTTGCACGTAGCCGCCGATCACGAAATAGTTCTCCAATCTGTTAATTTCCAAGGGAACAATAGAATAAAACTTGACTTTTGGTAGCAAAACTCCAGATAAAACAAACTTGGAGTGGGATAAATATTCCGAGCGAAACATAAAGGCATATATGATTTCAGATGAATGGTTACAGCAGTTCAACAGAAAATACTCTTCTCTAAAACATAAAAGCCAAGACTTGCAATGGTCAATAAAGGTTGCTGGACAGTCCAACATAAGGTTTGAGTCGAAATCAATAATATCTCTAACTTTTCTAACTTGAAAACACTGTATTTGGAAACAGGCAGAAACAACCGCCGACTTGTTTTTATCACGGTGACATGTACGTGTCAAACCGGTGGATGGGCGCCTACCCATTGTAAAGTACACATAATTAAATTTCCAATGAGTTCTTAGTTTCCTTATTTGGAGCTCGTATGAGAAAACCACGGTCATTTCAAATTCGGAGCTTATGTCTGTTTGAACTGGATCGAATCGGATTTAATGAAGAACACGTGTAGAATCAGAAATCCGATTTGGATGTGATCATTTTCCTTATTTGCAGAACGTCTCCCTTGTTTGATGATACAACCCCTTCCCCCCGCACCTCCCTCGTGCTTGCCATCTTTTTGGTTGTAAATGAACTCCATTCCTTGCACATCTCTTTTTTCATGCAACACGCTTTCTATCACCTCAATCCCAATGATACAAAAATGCAATGACTTAGGCACTCTGAAGTTCTTAAAAAACAAAGTATCATGTTCAACTAGGAATGAATTCACCTTGTGATTTTTTCAATGATACACAATATTTATTTTTAGCTCAAACATGCAGAATCATCATACTTGATAAAGTTATCCTCATCATCGACCATCAGAGACCAGGCAAACATGACACCCATGCCTATATAGTAGAGAGGAGAAGATCGGGAGGGGCGGGGGCGAGGCAAGTAGGGATGAAGCTACCACGTGTTAACATTGGTGTTAGCTGACACCGTTAATATTAGAAAACTATATTCGATAGACGAAGTAACACTAATTTGTGTTGTTCATTTCTCTTACTATGAAACTAGGATGACACCGACCTTTACACGGGTTGATGCGCATGACCATACATAATTAGTTATTCAACAATGTCCAGCAAAACGAGACATCATGCATAATAAACATGCAAACAAACTGAGGCCACCCCTTCACTACAGTATCTCTGCTAACCTACCATAAACCCTAGGAAAGTTGTTTGAATCGAAAACTAGTAAAAACCTTCAAGAATGACTTGTCACATGTGCGTCAATGATGACGAGTCCAAGTATAAGTCGGTCTTAGGATTCTCCTCCCCACGTCGAGCTTCGAGTTGCCACCTTCAGCACGGTCATATCACGTGTACATCGACGTTGGCTAATCTAAAATAATGTATTTTCACTTAAGTGTGTGCATACTTGTTGTCGGTACCTGGTAGTAACCTCACTACCGGCTGGCAACTTAAGAGTCCTCCCTTGGGGAAAGGTGAAAGGAGGAACCGAATGCACATAGACAAATTAAGTGGAATATTCACTTGGACATGGCCTGGCACGATGTAGGGGCATACCCATAAAAAAAACTCATGAGTGTGCGCAAATCAAGTGACCGGCGGCATTTCTTATTATATAATTCAACTTTTATCTCAAATGAACAAATATTTTAAAAATCTAAAATTTTGAGCGGGGGCTAGGTGACAAGGTATTAACTTGTCAATGCCTACAAGTTGTAGACTAGGATTTCGCGGAAAGTAGAGGGCAAGTAGATCTCGAAAGTTTCAGCCGAAAAGGTGCTCGACTGCTAAAAACTAGGGTTGTGTTGGCAATGAATCGATCCTTTCTTTCTCCCTCGACTCCCCCTTATATAGGAGGCGGAGCCGCGGGGTTCGTGATGTACAAGTTACAAACAGCGGGAGACTCTTTGAGTTCGTCCCGTATAGTTACAAGTCTCTATTCCTAATACATCTCTATCTTCCATATCGATGCTTTATTGGGCTTCCGGGCTTTGTAATCTTCGGGTCATGGGCCTTCAGTAATCCCCGGGTACCTTCTTCGACAGGCCATTTGGGATGCCTATGTCACTAGGCGTAGCCCCCGACTCAGCTTACTTAGGTCGATCCCTGGTACAATGTGAGTCAACGAGGATGCGTGAACAACCAAGATCAGAACTGCTTAGGGCGCGTTTGGTAGGCTGCATGCCACTTAGCTCACATTGGTCCAACAATTTTCGGTCCGTTTGGTTGCCTGGGCCGAGTCGCGTTTGTGCAGGAACCGGTTCTCAAAGGGCGCGTTTGGTTGCCTGGGCCGATTTCCTGCATCACTGGCGCAGCGGGAAGGAGCCCCCTGCGCGTCCAAGACGGGCCATGAGCCATAAAGGCGACTTTTTTTGGTGGCCTGCACGGAGATTTTTCGGCCCCATGGAGATTTGGACTCTAGCCGTTTGGTAGGTCGGTTTTCAGGCCTTGTAGCAGCCCAGAACGGCGCCCCTGCTGTTTGGTTGCAACCCAAATCCGGTTCTGGTAACCTCTTCCCTTCAGTGGTGAGGTTACCAGCGATCAACAGCACAAGTAAGAACAAGTAAGAACACAATCATAGACGACAGATAACTTAGCAGTGATCATAGACGACACAAGTTCACGGCACAACATTTTGCAGACACGATCATAGTTCTGGAGACGGCAGACATGATCATAGTTCAACACACTAACACAAGCAGCAACTAGACACGACATGGCATCAGGTTAGCTTCAGACATGGTGCTCGGAGACGACGCACCTGGTGTCATCTCCATGGTATGGGCACCTCGTCACCACCTTAGTGCAGGTGTGGTCGAAGATGACCACACTGTACTCCAAGGAGGACACCCTTCTAGAGGAGACAAACTGGCCTACCTTGAGCTGATGGGCGACGGCGAAGGCCGACCATCCCTGGTCGATGAATGCGTCATCGCCTTCTCTCCTCGTAGTCATCCTCCAGTTGCATCCGGTGTTGGTGGTGACGATGATGTTGGAACGGATTTCTCCGAACCACTTGACGAAAGCTTTAGGGATCATGAGGCGGCCGAAGGTGGGCTTGAAGATGATTTTGAGGAAGTGGTCCGGCCCTGGCTCGTCGTGGAAGTGGCTGACCTTAGCCGGCCTTACACGACGCTTCTTCGCCGGTCCCTCGCTGGGAACCTCAGCAGGCGACCCAAGCATGATCTTCTCGATGCCAGAAGAACACAAGCAATTAGAGGTGTGTCTGCTCACAAGTAGTGTAGATGAAAACAGACATTGATAACATTAGTAAGACCTCATACAGTTGCTCACATGGCAGTCATAGGGAGTGGCCACAAACTAAGTGTAGTGTGCTACGATAGTGGCACACATGACTAAGTTTGAGGCCACCACCTAGCCTTCCATTGTTCCTTTGTTGAATCATTGGCCAATGCACCAGACATACCAAAATGATGCCTCATATGTAGGATCACACGGTAGGCAGAGGGACTGTCCCCAAACTAAGTCTAGTGTGCCAGTAATACGACACACATGACTAAGTTTGAGGGCAGCACCATGCCTGTCGTTGTGCCATAGTTGAATCATTGGCCAATGCAGAACTGAAGAAGCAGAAACATGCAAAGCAGGGTATCAGAGGCCTCATACAATGAGGACATATGTAGGAGATGTTTGAACGGAACCAATGACTTGGTCATGTTAAGTCATGCCATAGGTTCTGATCAATCATCTCCTCATACTATGATCCCAGGGTATAATCATTGGCCTAGTTCAATCAAGAAACAACACAATTGACACTTCAAATTGAGTACATTACGAGTGGTACTTAGGGTACATTACGAATTGTACTTAGGCCACATTAAAAATTCTCATACAGTATGTCTACATCACATTCATCACTCCTCACAAGTAGCCCTGATCCTCTTGAGCTTGTCCTTGATTGCAAAGTTCACTTGAAGCAGATTGTATATGGCATACTCTAGCTTTCTCTTCTCAGCCTCCAAAGCATATTTTTCTGCCTCCCATTCCTGTTTCTTAGCCCTCATCACTTGTGCTTGTGTTCGCTGCATATTTTTTTAGCATTGCAACTTTCTTCTTCAAGTCCTCCCACTCCTCTTGCGTCTGAACAAACTAGCGCGACTCAGCTCAATTTTTCGCACAACAATGACAACATGGTAAACCCGAACACAAAAAAACCTTCCTCTATGCATGCACAATAAGATCTGCCAGTTTCAGCAATCGAAAGCACGATCTAGGAAGGATCTACCGCAATCCAACACTATAGTAACAGATCTAAGCAAATCGAGACTGTGAAATGCAAGAACTGGACAAGAACTGCAAGAAATGGAGACGAACACCTTGCAAAACGTCAATCCGACTGCTATCCTAACGGAAACCCTAGCAGATCTAATGTGCATGTCGTCGGGAAATGCCCGAGAATGTCATGTATGAACAGAACGAGTACGAAGGTGAGAAGGAGGGTTCGTTACCGCCATTCTTCCGGTCGAGGACGAGCTCGAGGTCGCGGGCGAAGAAGAGATGCCGATGAGGACTGCGGAGCAGATTGCGGCCGATGTCGAGGTCCTGGTCGCCGATGTCTCCTCCTCCGGTAGCGGTGCTCCTCCCTGCGTCGGTGCGGCGGATTGGTCGGCGGAAGGGTAATCGCCGGGTGATGTGACAGTTTGGGGGAGGTGAGAGTGCGGTCGCGAGTGAGAGGAAGGAGAGGGGAGCGGTGAGGCTAATTATGGCGCGTGTTCCCGAAGGGACGCGGCATCTCCGCTCACTTCCCCACGCGTGCAGCCTTCTGGCCGCAAAGGGCATGGCCCCAGAGAAACTGCCATTCCGGGCGTTCCTCCAGGGCCTATCCCAGGGGTGCTTTGAGAACCGTTTAATGCGAGAACGCGGCTCGGCCAGGCATCCAAACGGGCCAAAAATTGCTCGCCCCATGCGAGCCAAGGGGGATGCACGCTACCAAACGCGCCCAAAGCAGTGTCGTGTCAGACCATGCGAAAGAGAATCTTTGGATGCAACATGTGCACGTACTGATGCTTATGCTCACTCTCCCGTACTCCACACACTCTCTCCTCAAATGAACACAAACATAGTCCGAATCAAAATAAGTTGTACATGAAAAAGATGCGTGTTGATGATAGGAATCAATTTCCACAATCGGTTTCGAGTTTCGTCAGTCGTAAATCGTCAATTTCGTGTATGAAGTTTTGAGCGTATATTGCCAAATTCGTCGCACACGCTCAACCGTTTGAAATTTCCTTTGAGGGGTGGGTTCACCTCACCATTCCGCATGACTTTCATGTCGAAAGGTTTTCGTTTTGGTGGACATAGACGGATAAATAAATGACTCGCTAGTATACTGTAATGTGTACGTATGTGTGAGTATAGTTTGGAGTACTTTTGCTCAACTTCTTGCTTGCCATCTTCATAGATGGAGACGTGGTGATGATATATGAGAAGTGGGAGGTGATAATCCATGGTGGTGGCGGCATGGTGATGTTCATCTTCGTGGTCGACGACGTGGTGATGCTTGTGACCAGCGTGACTAACGGTGTCATGGTGGTATTCAGCTTCGTCATCGGCGACATAGTTATGCTTGTGACGGGCATGAACGGTGGTGTCATGGTGGTGTTTTCTTCGTGGTCGGCGACGTGGTGATGCTTGTGACCGGCATGACCGGCGGTGTCATGGTGTCTCGTCTTCGTGGTCGACGACATGGTGATGCTTGTGGCCGGCGTCACCGACTATGCCATAGTTGTCTTCGTCCTCGTGGTCGGCGAGGTGGTGATGCTTTTGGCCGGCGTGAACGATGATGCCATGGTGGTCTTCATCTACGTGGTCGGCGACATGCCCATGCTTATGACCGGCGTGACCGATAATGTCATGGTGGTCTTCATCTTCGTGGTCGGCGACGTGACCATGCTTGTGACCGGCGTGACCAGTGGTGTCATGGTGCTCTTCGTCTTCGTGGTCGGCGACGTGGTGATGGTTTTGACTGGCGTGACGACGATGCCATGATGGTGTCTGCCTTCGTGATCATCGACGTACCAAAGAGGTGAGAGGTAAGGTCACCATGTGGATAAGTGGTGAGGCTAGAACTGGGCTCGTATGTAACCAAACATAATGAGCACTACGTTTCTGCTAGACCAAAAATATTGGCCCAGGCCACCAAACAACAGCCCAAAGCTACACCGTGGCTCGTCTTAGATGAGATGAGAATTTATTCCCACTGTGCCTGATGAAAAATTCGGTGCGCGTACCCTTAAGGGTGGCGTGGTCGACGGAGAGGCAGTGATTAACGGTGCTCGACGTCCAAACCTGTAAAATTTACATGATCACAGCTTCGCTTTCCCAAAGTGCACAACTTGAAGCACAAGCGACCAAATGCTAGCTGAGCACAGTAAGCGCTGGCTTAATCATTGACAGGTTGCAGTAAGGAGCAATGGGCCCACGTGAGCGACCCCACACAAGATGCCATGTTTGTCAAACCTGCTTTTTTGCCCGTGACACTCCTGCCAATGGGAGGGTTGCAAATGTCCTTGCTTTTCATCTTTTGCCTATTAATTTTGTCCAACAATGCCTTTAATTATTGGCATCCTCTTATAAATGGGACCAAAGAATCGAACAAAAGGTTGTTCCGAATGATTCAACACTCAAAAATAAATAAATGGAAGATCCTTTACATGGAGATATTCTTGTGATTCAACTGTTCACATGCATGCTAATCAAATTGTCATAATTGAGTGATGACCAATTTTCAAATGAATAAAAACCTCCAATTAAGGGGATACATTGTCAGGAAAACGCGCAATCTTCTGGAAACATTCATATAATATACCTTTTCCCCTTTTCTTACCTCTAAAACCCCAGATAATCTTCACAAGGAACAAAGGAAGCTTCTAAGTATCAGGAAAAAGTTGAGTTGTACAGATCAAGAATATTATAAAATGTTCAATCGATAATAATAGCATCCATGCTTGTTTAATCAGAACAGTATCCATAGGCACATGGGCACTAGGAGGATGCCTTTGTATCATCCAATCAAGTTAAGGAACAAGCCTTTAGTTTTAGCAGACAAGCAAGGATAACGAATAAAAATTCTTGGGTTAGACAACTAATTGCTATTATTATTGTACCTCAAATGTTTTGTCTCTAAACAGGCCATCATCTGGAGTTTTTCGCATCGGAACCATAAAGAAATCAACAACCTACAGCGTTCCAGACCAAGATTACTGAGCATGTGCCTTGTACAGTTGAGCTCGTCTTGGCTCGAGAACACGGCCAGTGAAGAATAATAATATTTGCACCTCATGGGAAGCAATCATCTGTACAGGAAGCCTGATTCTCCCAGCTGATTGCTAACATCTCCAGAGGTTCCAACATGCTTTCTCTTGGACTGGAGCAATGAGGTTTCTGATTGGAACTTGGAGGTCCCAAAGAAAATTTACATCGCTGGCTGCTTGAGATAAGCAAAAGGAAGATTCTCTCTGTCCGGGGATACAAACATTTGTTGCGGTCCCGCAAAGGTCGCTGGAAGCTTTCTCCAGGTAAGATGTGATGCAGCGCGTTACCTGTAAAAACAAAAGGAGAAGAATAATACTTTGGTGCGGCATACCATTGTAGATAAGATGAGCCAGGACTGCATAATAACCATGTGGATACACTGGAAATCTGAGCATCCCGGAAAAGAGAAAGTTCCATAGGACCATAGGAGTGTACTTTCCATTGGGAGTTTGCTGTGGAGACATTTCAAAATAACAGTGACAAACCAGCATCTCCAGGTCGCATTCATTCACCACAGGAGATAGAACATCAAGTCCTTTTCCATATTTTTCTTTAACTGGCTTGCATACAAAGTAACATACCTGACATAGAAAGGATGAAAACTGTGGAGTTTCTTTTAATAGGTTGCGGTAATTAGACTCTCAGGGACAAGGGGGGCGGGTACAGCCCCACCGACAGTTGCAACGGGACATGGAGGATGATAGGACAGAAGCCCACACACGCTTACAGAGAGGCAACAAAGAGAATGGCTAAAACTTCACAACCACCAGCTTTAAAAGAAGGGGCAAATGGGGAGGGAAGCCTGCAAAGGAAAGGAGGAGTGCTGCCTTCCTCCAAATCCTGATATCTGCAGCCACTAGTTGCTGCCACAAGCTCCACTTTGTTTGCCAGGCACCAGTATATAAGTTACCGTGGGCTACTTGCAGCGGTCTCACTCTAGAACCATAAACCATCTAGAGGGTGTTCCGGACAAGATTTTGTGCTTCGAGAATTCCTCAAGAGTGTGAGTTGTGCGGCAGGTTACAGCGCTGAGCTTCATCTTCTGCAGTGACTTCAATGGGGAGGCATTCCTGCTGCTACAAGCAGAAGCTGAGGAAGGGGCTCTGGTCTCCTGAGGAGGATGAGAAACTCCTCAACCATATAACCAAGCACGGCCACGGTTGCTGGAGCACTGTCCCGAGACTTGCTGGTACATAATATTCTGTTCTCTATTCTTGTCAATTATTCCCTTCCTTTGATTTCTGTTCTTCTCCAAAAACAATTGTTTCTCCTCGCTGAATCCAAATCCCCTAAACTTGCCCAATGGATGGTTTCAGGGCTTCAGAGGTGTGGCAAGAGCTGTAGGCTGCGGTGGATGAACTACCTGAGGCCTGACCTGAAACGAGGTGCATTTTCTCAGGACGAAGAAGACCTCATCATTGAACTCCACGCTGTCCTTGGGAACAGGTAAAAATTTAAGCCCAAGTTGAAGTGCTAGAGAGTATCGAACCTGGTTAATTGAAAGTAAGTTTACTTTAATTTGGCGCGCCTTTTCCATATCGATGAGCAGATGGTCTCAGATTGCAACAAGGCTGCCAGGAAGAACTGATAATGAGATCAAGAATCTATGGAACTCATGCATCAAGAAGAAGCTGCGGCAGCAAGGCCTCGACCCCAACACTCACAAGCCCCTCACCGAGGCTGATCACAGCAAAGCAGCTCCCATCATCAGTACTGAAAGAACCTCTGAGTCCAGTGATGTCGACCAGTCAAGCGGTGGTGCTCTTGGCAACTTGGGCCACCTTCTCAGCGAGACAGCGCAATCACCAGAGCTCTTTCCATTGCCTGGTAAGCATCGCATGAAAGCTGCAAGCTTAGCAGGGGTGAAGGTGCCACCGAAGGAATTCTTCCTCGACCAGCTTGCTTCTGGTCATGAGAAACCACCCAGTTGTCATTCATCAGTCCCAGTTCCCAATTTCCCTTTCCGGCAGCTGCTTTCCTACAACAACGAGTTCAGCAGCAGAGATGCTGGAAGCATGAACTCGATCTGGTTTAACCAGAACGAGTCCAGTGGCAGTGTGATTTCCACCGTGATGCCACCAGTTTCACCATCAACTCACTCAACATCCACGGTGCTCAATTCATCACCAGAAAATCCACATTCTGGCATCCACAGTGCCCAATTCTACTGGGATGCAGCTAATCCTAGCAGCAGTTGCAGTACTCGAAGCAGTGGAAACAACAACTTGGGATTCGAGCTGCAAAGTACAGGCTCGCTTGTAGAGAACAGCATCTTCCCGTGGACAGATTTAGCACGAGACAAAGATGGCCAGGTGCAGCTAGAGGAAGAACTCAAGTGGCCTGACTTGCTCCATGGTACCTTCCCAGAGACATCGACAGCAATGCAGAGCTTTAGCAATTCACTGTATGAAGATGTGGTGAAGGCAGAGAGCCAATTCAACATGGAGGGGCTGTGTGCAGCCTGGTCTCAAAATTTGCAGCCACAACAACATCTCCAGGTAATAGAAGATATCTATGACAAGGATTTGCAAAGAATATCCTCGCCTTTTGAGAATATTTAGGAACCATGTTCCAGAATGCAAGGAACAGAGCAGTAGCAGAAAGTTGGGAGTTTCTTCATAGATACGTTTACAGGTTAAGAGGAGGTATTTGCATAGATACTTTTGATGACACAGAAATCAACATCAATTGCTGTGCAACTTTAGAAGATACTGCAGAGCAATGGGAAAAAAGTTGTGTGCATTGCAGCACAATGTGTAGAAAAGCACATTTCAGAGTCTACCTTCTTTGTCTTGAAATTTGATGTCTTCATCTGTACATGCATGCAGCTCGACTTTTTGTATACATGAGTTTTGGTGTGATCTTTTATCTTTATTTGTTATAAATAAATATAGACAGAATACTGCATGTGTCGGTAGGTTCTGGAGACCATACAAGTAGCATCAGACTTTTCAACTGTTGCCATGCACGTCGAACAAATTTAATTATTGCATGGTGTATCTTTATCATTTAGTATTTTGTTACTTTTGAGGCGTTCCCCACATAATTTCTTATATATCGATGACGGCAGACCTTTGTCATATTGACCTGAGTTGTACTTTTATTTTCCTGCACCTTCGTGTTTTCTAAGTTCACCTTTTGCTAAGAAGAATCTGGGGAGTATAGGCATGGAAAAGGACTGCTTGATTTGCTATGGTCCAAAGAGTCAACATCCTCAAGGAAAAGTAAAGGCATATTGATTTAAAAATGAACACACTAATTACGTGTATTACTTACAAAGTAGGTGGGTGATGATTCTGATGAGCCCTATTCGTACAGGACCTGTGGGCACCTGAAACCTGAATTCACTGCACAAGTCCCAGCTAGACACTGCAGCGCATCCATATATACAAAAAAATAAGTTAACAGCCTTTCCAAAATTAAACTAAATGGATAGAGATTTTGATTTGAACGATACCATAGGGGGTTTTCTGTGGCCGTGATAGCATAGATTATCTATGTTGGCTTAGTCTGCTTGGTAGGACCTTCTTTAAAAGAAATTTAGTAGTAGGACATTCTTAATAGTATGGGCCTTTCTAACACGATCTAATCAAGAAAATAAGTCAGATACAACTACAAGCCGTGACAAACTAAAACGATATGGCTAGTAATGATGGTTTTACCGATACAAAGGTGTGGCTACCATATCTTATAGAACATAAATCATTCTCCAACCAAATTTAGTCTGGCCTAGTAGGCTCCTCCTTTTTGTATATATCCAGCGTAATATTAAAAAAATTCAACATGGTGCGGCCGTCATTAACAACTTTCCATCCTTAAGTTCCGACAAAATAGCTTTAGATGCTAAAGGTTTTCTTTCTTATGGTACAAACGAATGGGAATGATTCATGTTTACAAATATGTTGACATAAGTAACCTGCAACTAGAGTGATATATCAATGCAACGGGACCAAATCATACTAACTAGGACCAGCAACCTTGCAAAATTAATGAAACCAAATGATTCCAGAATAGTCCAACCAAAAGCATACCCACTTATTTGCAGTTGCTGGCAAAGAAAATTGGCACAATCCAGGAGCTTGGTTATTTTGCACGGGCATTAGGACTTATTCAGCAATGTGAACTTCAATATCAATTGTGGGATGTACCTCCATATTTATAAATCGATAGATACAGAGCAAGTGGTGGTAGAGGTCGCCATATGATGTGGCTACTTGGACATATATTGGATTTGTCTGCATGCAAATAGAAAAAATAGTATATCATTTGGAGAGCGTAAATAAGTGGAAAACACACAAACATAAGACACCAGTACTAACCCAGATAAAAATAATAACTCTCATATTATGTATTGAGTACACTACTGATATAACTGAGTGCTGCAACTATGATCACTTAACATCATCATTAGAGGACGGAAGATGAAAGAAGGGGACAACCCCTGTCACGTCACAGGATACTCAGTGGATGACAGTTACAAAAGATGCATGTATTTCAAGTGAATCGCATAGTTCATCTGCTACCGGGAGGTTGAAATCCAGGTATCAACAATTTTGTGGCATGACGAATGTCACAAACAAATAGGCCATACAAAAATATTACAACTATAATTGGGGAGATCAATTTCATTTACGATCGTCACACATGGATACCAGAGAAATAATTATCTTTATGACAGACAGTTAAGCCAGTCGGTACATCACAATGATAAGACTATAGGGCTAGACAGCATTACAGGCCTTATGTTTGAACATTTCTTTCACCTTTCCTTTTGACATGAGCATGATGATGGTATTACAAAACCAGGAAGAAGCAGATTCATGTTATATGTATGCTAGAGTTCAGAAAACATAACCATGACAAACTGCCACAAACTGGAGTGCAGTGATGTTATGCCTTTAATGCATGACAAACTGCCACTATAGACACTCTCCGCAACATATATAAGGTGCCTAAAGTCTGAAAGTGCTTTTCTTGTAAATCCGGTTGGGCAGGTCGTCTACATGTTTTTTTTTTCTCAGTATGAACTTATGCAGCTCTATCAGTTGATAAATAAATATCTCCGGTCTAGCATTTGAAAGCAATTTTGAGATGATATATGTGAGTGTCATCAGAGTAAACATTGGACAGGCTCACAATTAGTGGGACGAACTTGCACTGGGTTTCTCAGGTACGAGACGAGTTCAATGGACATGATCAAATGCCCTAGGAAAACATGACAAGATTTACAATGACTACATTCAGATTGGTTCTGTTCTTTCCATCCTAAATTTGATTTTCCCCCCTCTTTTCTCCTAATGTTATTTGAGTGGCACAAACTAAATAAAAAAAAACATCTGATTAGAAATCTATAGTACCAGTAGAGTTCAAAATTGTATGACTCAAAATAAAATTGAGTCGCAGGAAAATTACATGCACACAATTAAGCACCATAAAAAATGAATCAGTACCCCAAAAAAAAGTGAAGTTATTATGTGCAGCAGTGACAGAGAGTAGCATTCCACAGGATTGTTGACATCTCAACATATCAGCCGGCAATAGCAAATCACAACATAGTAGCATAGAAAATTTCCGCTTATGAGCATGCAGGATACGAGCAGCGGCAACGACATCTACATAAGTCTGGTCATGGGACAGCTAGTGGTCTTGAACATCATTGTGAATGAAATCCATCTACTGACAATAGGAAATCGCAAACACACGCACAAGGGATGTTAATGAGGGGCATGGCGACGGTATTTCAAATAGGGGAGAATAATGTGACTAAGAGGAGAGGAACGCGCAGAGAAGGTACCGAGGGGGAGCGGGCGGCGGGCACCCACCGGGTCGGCTTCCGTTGGCCAGCAGCGGATGCAGGACTCGGATGGCGGGGCCAGTGGCGTCGTCGTCTTCGTCGCGTCGCTTGGTGTCGCTCCGGACCCAGCAGCAGCGCAGAGCTCGAGTGTACCACACGCACCCATCCTTGAATCCCTGGATCTTGGCCCGGGGTTTCTACAGGCCTTCTTCTGACAGGACAGCCCAAGCGCTTGGTTTCCTTTTCTTTTTTTTAGCGAACGACCGCTTCTTTTCTTCTTTTAATGATCAAGAATATTCAGCGGAATACAAAGAGGTGGTGTTTTGGCTCCTAAGTGCATACGAATATTATGAAAATAAATAAAATCTAAAATTTTAAAAAAATTGGAGAAATATTTCTTGTGTACAACCGGACATTCTTTTTTTTTTAATAATCAATACCACATATATTCATAGCAACAAATAGTACATGGTAGAGATACATGAACTGACTCCAACGATTACAAAATAAAGTCTAAAAGATAGTAACAAATCTTCGAGGTCTTCAATTTCTTTCTTCTTCCGAACACAATCTTGTACTCTTCCGAAGGCGACCAAAGATAGATAATGAACCATAGACCTGTAGATACTGACGAAAGTTCTCCCATAATTTTTTGAGCCGCAATGCCAAGACTGCGTGCACGCACGCAACCATTAAAGCAGTCATACAACGTCGGCAAGAGTACCAACACCAGTATATCAGGGAATAATAACCGACTAGCTTTGTCATCGTCGATGGAGAGCCGAGAGTACGAATCACCATTGTCGAGGACGTAGCAGCCGGGACAAAAACTGCGAGGATAATCCTCCTCGTGGCAACAACGACAAAAGATCCAAAATCGATCTGGCGAAGCAAGATCCGAAGACCCATACCTAGAAAATTGTCAATGTTCAACACCACCATTGGCGCCGGGAAGAAGATCTCGTCGCCGAATGAAAAGCCGAAGATCACTTATTGCAGACGATACCATCTCCATTAAGGGGAAACCAACAAGAAGGCGGCTACCAAAATCCTAACATAATCTAATGAAAACAATACTTTTATTTGAAACTCCACGCATAGATCGGGTTCCCCACTCCTCCCGACGCGGGCGAAGCCGACCGATGGAGGGGGAACCAATCTATGGAGGAGGATGAACTGGAGGCGGCTAGGGTTGAGGCGGCGGCTGAGAGCAGAGACGGGAGACGGCTAGGGTTCAGGCCAGTTACAACCGGACATTCATTGTTAGCACACATTTTTTGGGTAAAGGGAATTTTTATGTGGCTTGTATAAAAAGATAAAAAATAATCCCATGAATAGTCATCTTGGAGCATCGAAATTTTTATGCAGACAAAAAAAATCATTTTTTTTCTCTTGAAAAGTTGTGTGCATAGAATGCGCGGACGTATACGCATTTTTTCCTAAACTTTTGGACATTCTAAAATGAGTTTTCAAACAATGTTTTCATCTGCATGCACCTGAGAGCCGACTTGGATTTCCGATACAATATCGACTATTAAGCCAACCTGATGTGACGCTATAATCTAGGTAGACCGAGCGGCGGTATGGCTTACTTAGTAATTTTCGCCGTATCGCAAGGGTACTCCCACATTTTCCCTCTATCTCTTTGGCTCTATCCCAAAATAACCTAGTAAGAGCACACAAGGATCCATGCAGTTAAAGATAATTACTCATGTGTCTCAAGATAAATGGTCATGCGATGTAAAATAAATATTCATGTATTACATTAAAAATCACATAATTTCATTGTGGGAGTATACCTGGAGGTCCTATCAAGTCCTACCTGGCATCCACATGGTAATAATCAAGGCCAATTCAAGTCAAACATAGTCCAATCTCATAGCCATGGTCAACAAGTTCAATGTGATAATATTAAAGAAAAAGCCAGCGAGATGACTCAACATGAAAGAAGCCCACATATGATGCAGGGATGAGGGGAGATGTACCATAGACACTAGCTAGTGGAATAAGTCTTACCCTTCTACCTCCAACTTCTCTCTCCCTCATGGGTACGTTAGAATTTGTCAAGGCCCACCAATAAGGCATGTAACCATTCACTCTCACTTGAATTCAACTCAAGGAAGCTCAAAAAATACAAAGCAAGGGGAGAGGCTTCCAAGGGACCTCTGAAAGGCTTAGAGGAGAGGGGGCTAAGTGGCAAACTTGGAAAAGATTTCCAAGCCTCGTTACTCATAGCTCGAGAGTGTACTTGGCAAGAAGTCTCAAGCACCGCTTTTCTAGCCTCGGGCGGTGAATTTGGGAAGAAGTCTAAGTCTCGCTAGTCATGACCCTATCCGAACATAGGATTAAGATGTGTTTAACGAGGCGGTCGAATCTATAAAAAACATCAACATGTCAACTTGTCAGTGAACGACAACCTTGGATGTAAGGCCCCCATAGCCACCCCATACTCTCTCTATGAATGTGGCTCATTATCTATTGATAGCTCCTATTATTGTGTTGTATGCGCGATGACAATAGTGACATCGTCTATGAGAAGCTAACCATAGTGTGAAGTCAAAGCTATATGGGTGTGCCAAAACAAGTCCTGGGTGAGCCCTGCCCTTGATCGAGAAAAGTAAGAACACTAGTCGATAAAGGAAGAAGAGTGGAACACTTGAGGCCAACGAGGAGGACCATATTGAGGTTTGGCACACTAAGACCAAGAACGGGACATGCCCCATGCCGATCCTCACACTGTCCCTCTAGAAACGGTCCTCGAGGAAGCCGAACCTGTCACAACCAAACATGGAACCTCACCAAGGTGCCTTGGAAGTCCTCAGTTCGTTCGGAGCCAACGCTATGCCTGCTCAATGTCGCGTTGGAACTCGGTGACCTCTCCACAGGCAAATGGGGCCTCCCTTGGCATGGAGAACATCGCGAGATCAGCACCATCATATCCGAAGTTTGGTCGAAGTTTCCCAAGCCATGACCACAGACCTTAGGTCCATCCTATGACGCCTCTCTCTAACCAACTTCAAACGGGGTCACGTGGTGTCAAGAGGATCTAGACCAATCCAAGCCTAAGTGTTAGACGTGTATGATTAGGACACGTCTAGAGCAAACCGACTCAAAAGAGTCCTACCTTATTTGTAATCTATTTACTTAGCAGCCAAGTCTCCTGTACTATATAATCCCAACGTGGGATCAAATTAATCCAAGAGCAACAATTATATTTGCCTTCATGGTATCAGATTAGGGTTTTCTTGATCCTCACCTATGGCGCCGTCAGAGCCCTCCGCCGCTGATCTCGCGGCCGCTGCCGCCGAGGCCACCGCCAAGGCCGCTCTCTGGGCGCTCGCGGCCGCACTCCCCAGAGCATCCGTGCCGTCGTGCCGGTCACCCTCGAGCTTTCAACCTCCAACTACCTCCAATGGCGCGGCATGTTCTCCGACGCTGTTGAGAAGTACGCCCTCGAGGATCATCTCCTCGAGGATGCCTACCCCACGGACCCCCCGCCACAGTGGGCCCGCAACGACGCCATCGTCCGGTCATGGCTCAACAGCGCCGTCGCGCCCGAGCTTCTCGCCATGATCGTTGACACCACGACGCCACTGCCTGCACACGCCTTGTGGACGCGCCTCTCCAACATCTACCACGACAACGCGGACACCCGCTCCTCCTACCTCGAGCAAGAGTTCCACGGTCTCCAACAGGGCTCCCCGACCGTGGCTGATTACTGCCGCAAGCGAAGGTTCTCGCCGACGAGCTCAATGCGGCTGGGCACGACCATCACCGACAAACGCCTAGTCCGGAACACGCTTCGCGGTCTCGGACCTCGGCTTGCGTACATGCGCACGTTGCTCCTGAAACAGCGTCCCCTTCCGCCGTTTCTCGACGTCCGCTCATCTCTACTACTCGAGGAGCTCACGTTGCAGCAGCAGTCCGAGTCATCCTCGACCCCGTCCGCCTTCGTCGCGCGCGGAGCCCCCACACCTCCACCACCGCGTGGCCCTCGCCGAAAATACGGGACCTCCGCGGCGCCCGGAAGTCCGCCGCAACTTCCGGCGCTTTGGAACCTGTCGCTTTGGCGCACGGTGCCGTTACGTCCACTCCGCGTCTCCCCAACAACGCGGCGGCACCCCCAACACATCCGGGAAGGGATCGCAGGCTCCCCGGCCGTCGATGCGTAACCCTTGGGCTGGGTCAATCCAGGCTGTGGCCGGGACCACCGCCACGGCCACCTCCTCTTGGCCTGCCTCGGGCTCATCATGCCATGCTATCGGCGCCGCCTCCATGGCCCTATGGCTCTACATCACCGATGCCATGGCCACCGGGAGCAGCTATACCATGGACGCCGGGAGCGACGCTATCCGCCCCGCCACCCGCACCCACATACAATCCAACCGCACCACCGCCATCCTTCGACCAAGCCCAACTCATGCGAGGCTTTCAACACCATGTCCCTGACACCACCATCCTCGAATGAGTGGTTCATGGACTCAGGCGCCTCCGCTCACATGACCGGCAATCAGGGTAACCTCTCTCACATCCTCACCTCTCACTCTCCTTACCCACATGTCATCGTCGGCAATGGCCAAACTATTCCCACAACCCACATCGGTCATACCACTCTTTCATCTCCTACCCATTCATTCTCTCTTAACAATGTCTTAGTTACACCTGACCTAATTAAAAATCTTATTTACTGTTCGTAAATTCACAACCGATAATCTTCTATCTCGTTGAGTTTGATCCGTTTGGTCTCTCTCGTGAAGGACTTCCGCACCAAGAACGAGATCGTCGGGTGCAATAGTTCCGGTGACCTCTACCCCTCTCGGTTGCCGGCCTCCCTCGCGCACGCATTCTCCACCACCACATCATCAGCAACCTTGTGGCATCGTCGTCTAGGACATCTTAGTAGTCAAGCTTTGTCGCACCTAGCAAGTGCTTTTTCTTTTCCTTGTAATAAAAATGCTACCGATAATCAGTTATGTCATGCTTGTCAATTAGGGAAACATGTGCGTCTACCTTTTGATTCATCATCTACTCACACTACTCGACCTTTTCAACTAATCCATTGCGATTTGTGGACTTCCCTCTTCCTAGTGTATCCGGTTACAAATACTACCTAGTTGTGTTAGATGATTTCACTCATTACCTTTGGACTTTTCCCTTACGCATGAAATCTGAAACTTTCCCAACACTCAAAAACTTCTTCGCCTATGTATCCACTCAGTTTCATACAACAATTCAATCCCTACAGTGTGACAATGGTCGTGAATTTGACAATACTGCTGCCCGCACATTTCTCATGTCCCTCGGTGCCATTCTACGCATGTCTTGCCCATACACATCCCCTCAAAACGGTAAAGCCGAGCGTGTCATTCGCTCTACAAACAACATGGTTAGATCACTTCTTTTCCAAGCATGCATGCCTCCAATATATTGGGTCGAAGCTCTTAACACTTCCACTTTCTTGTTCAACCTTCACCCCACTAAAACCCTTCGAGCACCGCACCCCACACGAGGTTCTCTATGGCCTCCCTCTTCCTCTCGACCAACTTCGGGTTTTCGGATGTCTTTGTTACCCTAACCTCTCCGCTACCACAGCTCACAAACTCGCTCCTCGCACGACCGCCTGTGTCTTCCTTGGATACTCCTCTTCTCACCGCGGCTACCGCTGCCTCGACCTCTCCACACACAAACTTATCATCTCCCGTCATGTTGTCTTCGATGAAAATTCATTTCCTTTCTCCAAAATATCAACACCACCTACTCCCATTGATCTCTCATTCCTTGATGAGCTGCCACCCATCCTCCCAAACCCTCCACCCCAGCCACCCATGCCTCAGCCTAACCCCCAGCCACCCACGCCTCCCCCTAACCCACCTCCACCTCCCCCTCCTCCCGTGGTTCTGGCTCCGGTTGGCCCTCCCCTTGCCGAGAATACTCACAATATGTACACTCGTGGCAAACGTGGTATGTCTCGGCCTGTTGATCGCCTTAATCTGCATGTTGATGTTCTTAGTCCGCTTCCGAAAAGCTACCGTGGTGCTCTGAAGGATCCTCAATGGCATGCTGCAATGGTCGATGAATTTACAGCCCTGCAAAACAATCGGACATGGGATCTTGTGCCTAGACCACCTGGATCTAATATTGTTTCTGGCAAATGGATATTTCGTCATAAGCTCAAACCAGATGGCTCCTTAGACCGGTACAAAGCACGTTGGGTGCTCCGGGGCTTCACCCAACGCGCCGGTGTCGACTACGGTGAGACTTTCAGTCCGGTCGTCAAGCCGGCAACTCGTTAGGACAGTTTTGTCCATTGCCGTCGCTCAAGACCGGCCGATCCATCAGCTCGACATCAACAATGCCTTTCTCCATGGTACTCTCGCCGAGACTGTCTATTGTGCACAACCGTCGTGGTTCGTTGATGCTTCCCGGCCCGACCATGTATGCCGCCTCAACAAGTCTCTCTATGGGCTTAAGCGAGCACCGCGAGCTTGGTATAGCCGCTTCACCGACCATCTTCTACGACTTGGATTTGTTGGCTCCCGTGCAGACCCCTCTCTGTTTATCTACACACGCAACACGGAGACACTTTACCTGCTATTATATGTTGATGATATTGTGCTGACAGCCTCTTCTGAGCAGCTCCTTCGACACACCATCACAGCTCTAGAGCGCGAGTTCTCTCTCAAGGACCTTGGAGCATTACACTATTTTCTTGGTGTTGCTGTTACGCGCTCTCCTACTGGCATGTTCCTTTCTCAACGGCAGTACATCCTCGACGTCCTTGACCGTGCAGGAATGACTGAGTGCAATCCATGCTCCACTCCGGTTGACACACAGTCCAAGCTTGGCGCTACTGGCGCCCCCGTCGCTGATCCATCCACTTATCGGAGCTTGGTGGGTGCTCTCCAGTATCTATCGTTCACCCGCCCGGACGTCGCCTATGCCGTTCAGCAGGTCTGCTTGTACATGCACGACCCACGAGAGCCGCATCTTAATGCGGTCAAACGGATTCTCCGGTACCTTCGCGGCACCGTCGACTATGGCCTGCAGCTACATCGCTCATCACCAACATCACTTACTGCTTATACTGATGCCGATTGGGCTGGATGCCCCGACACCCGCAAGTCGACTTCTGGGTATGGGGTTTTCCTTGGTGACAATCTGATCTCTTGGTCATCTAAGCGCCAACAAACTGTCTCCCGATCGAGTGCGGAGGCAGAATATCGTGGAGTCGCTAATGCAGTTGCTGAAGCATGTTGGTTACGTCAGCTCCTTTCTGAGCTCCGTCGCCCACTTCAGCGAGCTACTGTGGTCTACTGCGACAACATCTCCGCCGTCTACCTTTCGACGAATCCAGTTCAACATCAACGCACTAAGCATGTGGAGATTGATCTTCATTTTGTTCGAGAGCGTGTAGCCTTTGGAGATGTTCGTGTTCTCCATGTTCCCACATCCTCGCAGTACGCTGATATCTTCACCAAGGGGTTGCCATCGACTATCTTCACCGAGTTCCGCTCCAGCCTGAACGTCCGCGGTGCTCCCGCTCCGACTGCGGGGGGGTGTTAGACGTGTATGATTAGGACACGTCTAGAGCAAACCGACTCAAAAGAGTCCTACCTTATTTGTAATCTATTTACTTAGCAGCCAAGTCTCCTGTACTATATAATCCCAACGTGGGATCAAATTAATCCAAGAGCAACAATTATATTTGCCTTCACTAAGCACACAAGAAACCCTTTAGAATTACAAATACATAATATTTGTCAGTTTATCGCATTTTTTTATATCAAATCGGGAGAAACTTGTATAGGATCTCTCCATTAGGTGGGATCATAGGATCAACTCATAGAAAACATATTTTCAACATGCGAAAAATCTGAAAATAATATACAAACATCCCTATGGACTGTATCTACAACTCCGAGAAATTTCAGCTCAAAATTTGATCTACATTTTAAGAAACAAAAAAAGACAATCCGACCGTGAATAGTGTCAGATGTGATTGAATAGTATTTCACACTATTCACACCTAAATTTATCTTTTTTGGTTCTCTAAGTGTATGTCAAACTTGAAGATGCAAATTTTTGTCCTTGCATATGTAACACAAACGTGTGTTACTATTTTTTTTCAAAATATTTGAGAATGTTTTTCAAAAAAATTGTTCTCATAGATCCTATCTAAAAGTTGATCATATCCAAAGTCTTCCCCGTATCAAATATGTATCCTTTCAATAATTTTACATTCTAGTGGAGATTATTTCTACCATAGCGTAGGATGAGTTCCGTTGGCCTATTAGTTCTATAAGTTGCTATTCAGATCATATATGGTTGTTGTTTTTTGTCAACCATTGAAATTGGCATATCTCATTTATACTTTTTCTAAGGAGCTGTTGTATTACCCACATATAAAATATACTACAAGTCGGAGTGAACATTATTTAACAAAAATAAAGGTTTGAAGTTCTTCTACCTTGGCTGTGACCAATAATTCAGGTGTACATATCATTTCCCTATATTATCTAATCACCTCACCTTTTCAAAAGGCAATGAAGAATTTCTTTAATATACGAGACTGATTCAAACTTCTAAAAACATTCTCAAGTGTGCAGCATGCACCGCATTTTGATATATTTGTTTTCGAGTGTACACAGAGCACACACGTTAATTATTGGCTCTGCAAGGGATACATAAACATTTTTGCCGTTTCAAAAGGATAGCGTATAGACGCATTATACTGTATAATTATTGGTGGCTGGGTACACATCCAAGTGTCATCGTCTTCTCTCTCACAAAAAAAGTGTCACCGTATTTCTTCTCTTTTCTGATGAAGATTGGATCGTGGACTATCTGGGATAACCAATAAAACAACACACGCGAGAAAGGAACGGAAATTGATTCTTTTTACCGGGCATTTCACCTGAATGGTTGATCGAATAGCGGTACTACCCCAAAACTTGGGGTATACAGCTCTAGCTATATAAACGATGGTGTTTTATATTTTAAAAAAAACGATGGTGCATTCTCACTCTTTTAGTTTCCTTGTTGCTAAGTTTTTTAACGGTTGTGTGCATTCAGTTATACGAATGTTACATGAAATACTTATAATTCTCTAGTAACATAAACCACCATTATGAAAGCCAAGTGAAAATAACTGCAATGTAGGCACCCTAGTTAGCTTACTGGCTACAATCCTGAAGCCATCGTACACTATCGCGATCCAAATATCATTAGACTAGTCATAGTGAGGAGTAAGAGCACTTCATTTTGCAACTATTAGGCCCGAGGAATCGAAATGAGTGAGAGGGTCTCTGGCGACTGCGTGGGCGACTCCGCGTCGCCGGCGTCTGCTCCCTCGCCAGCCGCCGCCCCCGCCCTAGCTCTAGGTTCCATCCACCCAAGCCTCCTCCTGCCTCCACCTTCCCTGGCGCTGCCCCTGTTGATCCTGGCCCAGCCTCCCACCGTCTCGGCTGTCACCTCAATGGCTGATGCAAGGGAGGCCGGAGTCCCCAGTGCTGCGGCTCGCCCTCCCGCGACGGGCAACAACGCGGCGCCCCTTGGCAACGACGACGGCGCAGCCACCGGCCTCGAACCCGCGCCTGCTCCGAAAGTCGCCGGCGTGCAGCACCTGTCCCCAGGTGCCGCCTTTCTTGACTCTATCCTTTCTATGTTTCACACCATGGTTGCAAGGTCGATCCGTGCTAGTTCGTGCGAGCTTGCGCAGTTCTGGATTACGCCTGGTTGCCTCTCCCCTCGCATCAATTCTTTCTGTGTGATCAACGCCCTGAATTTTAATCTCACGGCGCATCCCGATTGCTTCTCTGTCACCGGCCATGGAGGTGGGATTTTCTCCTCCATCGCTGCTTCCTCCGCTGTCCGTGACATTATTGTTGCCCACCGGTCGGTTAGGCTGGGGAAATCTGTGTATTTCCTCCACCGCTCCGCTGCCGACGCTGCCGTGGCGGTGGCGCAGCTGCCGCCGTGGATGCCGGAGATGCAAGGGCGCCTTCACTCTGCTTCTTCTGCCCATGGGCCAATAACTGTCGTTGACGGTGTGCCTCCACCGCTTGACCGTGCCGGACCCACCTTGCTGGACAATCCGCCCGAGGCCCCACTTCTTTCCGGAGAGGGCGATGGCCTTATCTGCTCCCCCACGAGTCAACTTTTCCTGTGCGGCGCCTCCATCCCTTCCTCCCCTTCCTCTCCGCGATCCCGCTCGCCATCAGCGCCTAACTCCGCGAATCCTGTCGACGGCCCGCTCTGTACCGCTGGATATGCTGTGGCGCGTGAGCTCTTCTCCTGCGCGTGCGAGTCCTCGCCAGGCCTCGTCACATCGTCTGCTGCCCCAAACTTTCAGGCCTCGACCTCTTTTCCCGGCCAGGCGCCGCTGCCAGAGCAGGAGAATGCCTTGTGCACGTCGGGTGCTGCGGAACCTCGTCCTGTCTTGTCTCCGCGCAGTCCGGCGAGCGGCGTGCCCACCCATCCCCGCTCCTATAAGGAAGCCCTGCTTTCTTCTTCCCCCAGGCAACCCACCCCGCGCAAGAGACTTGTTTTCTCCCCAATCAAAGGCCGGCCTCTCTGCTACCGCTGCCTCTCCCCGGAGCACGTCGTGGGCGAGTGCCGAGACCCCCTCCGGTGTGCTGCGTGTGGACGCGTCGGCCACAAGCGTCGATCATGTGAGCTGCCTCCCCTGACTTACTCCTCCTCTGCCCCCGACCTGTCCGTCCTCTCTGATCCTCTCCCATCTCCTTCCTCCAGGTTGTCGGGAGCGCTGCGCCTCTCCCGGCCTCGGTCTGCATCCCCGCCGTCCCCGCGTCCCAGCCCCATCCATGCCGCCCCCAGACACGTCGACTTGGAGCGCAACCGCCCTCCCCAGTTTCGCCCTCCCACGCCGTACCCTCGCGGGCTGCCTCCCGACTCCACTCCTTCCTCCGCGGGCGGTTCCAGCCGCTCCACTCCTGCTGGACGCGCGCCTCTCTTCTAGCCTGCCCCGACTCCGCCACTTGGGCATCGCGGGCCGCCCACCTTCGCCCCCCTGCCGCGTCCTGCGGCCTCCTCCGAGGCGGCGGCGGCTGTGGCCGACGCGGAGGACGTCCAGCCTGTGCGCCCGGACTTCGCGGAGATCTTCATGCCCCCGGCTCACCCCGAGTCTGGGGGCCGCCGCTTCGCCTACGCTTTGATCGTGCCGGCCTCGGACTCGCCGGGACACCTGCTCCGACGTGCCTTTGAGGAACGCGGCGGCAACCCCCAAGTTGGGCTTGCGGCCAGCGACTACGGCGCCCTCATGGTGCTTTTCCCTTCCGCTGAGGTGCGTGAGGCCACCATGCAGCTCTTCCCCCTCGACTTCGACGGCCACTCCATCAGGCTTGAGCGCCCGGAAGAAGGGCCGAACAGGTTCGTGTGGCGGTTCTCCTACTTCGCGCAGCTCTCTGCCACCGGGTTTCCTCCCGAACATTGGGACGAGGTGGGGATTCGTACAGCATTCCGCTCCATTGGGAGTGTTTGCTGCATTGATCCCCTGTGTCTCAGTGAAGGGGATTACTCGGCGGTGAGGCTGGTGATCAAGCTGGAGGATGACCGGGATGTCCCCCACGCGCTGCTCGTGCGCGATGCCAACGGCGTCTCCGGCACGGAGGTGTCCATCCGGGTGGTTCGTACCTGGTCGTTTGAGGAGGACGGGTCCTCCATCTCCTCAGGCCACTTTGGTGACCTGGGTGGGGTTGAGCCTGAGCCCTCTTCTGGTGGTGGCCGGCGGGAGGCTAGACTGAGTGACATCGACGAGGACTCTGTCTTCGGCGAGCCGCCATCGCCCCCGAATGTCAGGCCCAGCTCCTCTGTCTTGGAGATGTGGGGGAGGATCGTGGCACGCAGGCAAGCCGCCATGTCCTCTGCTCCCGTGAACGACCTCGACTCCGAGCCTTTGTTTGGCTCCCAGAGTGCCCCTCCTCCTTCAGCCACCCCCGTTGAGCTCTGGGACAAGGTTCTGGCTCGCCGCCTGGCTGCTCAGTTCCCGGAGGAAGGCCTTGATGCCGACCAGGTTAGCTTTGAGCCCATCTCCTCTGCTTTTCAGCTCGTTTTACCCCCTGCCCAACCTCAAACCCCCCTTCTCTTGCAGTGGTATGACACGCTGGCCATCCCTGCTACCCCGTTGGTGCCTGCCTTTGATGCCAGCCTTGGCCCTGCCCTCGCTGACGGCGAAGTGCACCCACCTGTGACCTTCTCCGGCTGCCGGAGATGAGCACGAGGACGCCGTGCGCAAGCAGCGCGTCCGCCGCAAGCGTGCCGTCGACTCGGCGTTCAAAGCCCGTCGCAGCTCTCGTCTTGCTTCGAAGGAGCCGGACCACTTCGTCAATATGCTGTCCAAGGCCAAGGCTGTCAAGGCCTCGCGTTTCAACCTCTCCACTGGCTCGCCTCGTCTCCGCGCTGCAGTTCAGGCTGCAGGGTTCGGGGATGGAGTCCCAGGCCCTATCCCTCTGCAGCGCCTCAAGGCGATTGCTGCCGTCTGCGGCGTCGATCCTGACGCGGTCACGGACGGGGCAGCGGTGCCTTCTGGTTCTGGATGATGCTTCAAACTCTTGGTGACCAGGCTCATCTGTCCGTTCATCGCTCCTATGGTGGTGCGGCTGGAGCCGTTTGCGTCCCCCCTTCTCCTTGCCTTGCGAGGCTCGTTAGCTTGACCAGCTGGAACAGCTCCTTCAGATTGCAGGCCTGTCTGCTGGAGTTTCGCCCCCTTTTTTTATTTATTTCGTTCAATCTAGACTCTGTAATGGCCTTGTGCCTCCACGTAATCCATGCTGGCTCCCTTTTGCGCTCGTTTCCGGTGTCTGTGTGTCTCCTTATATGAGTAATCTTTGCTTCGTTGCTGGTTCCTGGAACGTACGTGGTTTAGGTGACGACGACAAGTGCACTTCGTTTCCGCTGACCTCTTTGCGGCCCGGCCAAATATCTTGGCGCTCCAGGAGACCAAGTTGGGTCCGATCCCTCCTTCTAAGGCCTCGTCCTTTCTTCCCCCTTCCCTTCGTAATTTTTGCTCGGTTGATGCGGTGGGCACCTCGGGTGGCCTCGTTTCCGCTTGGGATTGCAGTATTTTCAGTCTCTCCCACTCTACTCCCTCCCGGCACATCATCTCTCTCGACCTCTCCTTCAACGCCGATGGCTCGATTTTGCGTTTCACCAATGTCTATGCGCCCTGCGACCGTGCTGATAAGGCTGCCTTTCTTCTTGAGCTCACCACCCACGAGCCTGCTCAGGATGTCCCCTGGCTCATCGCTGGCGATTTCAACCTTACGCGTAACCCTTCCGATAGGAATAACGACAATTTCTCCATCAGTGAGGCTTCCATGTTCAACGAGTGTATCAATGAGCTTGCCCTTATTGAGCTTCCGCTCCGTGACCGTCTGTTCACCTGGTCCAACCGAAGGGAGAACCCTACTCTCATTCGGCTTGACCGTGTGTTCATCAACCATGCTTGGAACGATCGCTTCCCCTCCTCGTCTCTTGCCTCTGTCGCTCGGGACACGTCGGACCATGTGCCCCTTGTCGCGTCTATTTCTACCTCCATTCCTAAACATGGCCTTTTTAGGTACGAGCCTTCCTGGGCCCTGCACGATAGATTCCGTTCATCAATCTCGACCGCTTGGACCTCTACCTCTCGCCGTGATCCTACCTCTCAAATTGTGGCCCGCCTTCGCCAGTGTAGGCTGAGTTGCAAGAGATGGACAAAAAAAACCACCCCCCACCTTGAGCGGGAAAACGACTGTCGTTTTCTCATTAACCTCTTTGACCTCCTTGAGGAAGCTCGGCCCCTTACCCACGCGGAGAATGGCCTCCGTTCTCTTACTATGGATGCCCTCCACCTCTCTATTAAAGAGCGGGCAATCTACTGGAAAACTCGGGCAAAAATCAAATTTGCCTTGGAAGGGGACGAAAACACCAAATTTTTTCACGCCTCTGCTACGTGTCGCCTTCGACGTAACACCATCCCCTCTCTGGAGGTCGATGGTGTCACTACCTCCTCCCACCTTGAGAAAGCGGTTGTTCTTAAAAATTTCTTCTCTACCCTCCTCGGGTCGGTCACCAATTGTGAGTGGCGGTTTAACCTGGCTGATCTCTACTACAACTCTAGGGCCCTCCCGGCCTCCCTCAGTACTCCGTTTTCCCACGACGAGATCCGCAAGGCCTTCTCTGACATGAACAAACAGTCGAGCCCCGTGCCTGATGGCTTCGGCCCCTCCTTCTTCTCCACCTTTTGGGACTTGGTCTCTTCGGACGTTTTTGGAGTTTTCTCCTCCTTCTACGATGGTTCCATTGACCTCACAAGAATCAACAGGGCCTTCCTGGTCCTCCTCCCAAAAGTAGACGCTGCTAACCATCCCTCTCTCTTCAGGCCAATTTCCCTCCAGAATTGTGTCATGAAGGCTATCACAAAGGTGCTCACTTCTAGACTCCAATGTGCCATCCACTCTCTTGTGGATGCCGATCAAACCGGCTTCCTCTCTGGGCGTCGTATCTCTGAAAATATCGTCTACGCTGCGGACCTCATTCGGTGTTGCCAC
Organism: Lolium rigidum; assembly: GCF_022539505.1. Taxonomy (NCBI): domain Eukaryota; kingdom Viridiplantae; phylum Streptophyta; class Magnoliopsida; order Poales; family Poaceae; genus Lolium; species Lolium rigidum. The sequence continues at coordinate 210,314,308 of NC_061513.1, read as the reverse complement.
CTAAAAAAAGCCCCCGCCGTCGTCTTCAAAATCGACTTCAGAAAAGCTTTCGATTCCGTTAACTGGGACAGCCTCCTGACCATTCTCAAAACTAGGGGCTTCGACGAACGCTGGTGCGAGTGGATGTCCCGCATTCTTTCCACCGGACACACTGCGATCCTCCTCAATGGGGTCCCGGGGACTGGATTCGTTGCCGCAATGGGCTTCGGCAAGGTGACCCTCTTTCTCCATACCTCTTCATCATCGTGGCGGACGTCCTTCAACGCCTTATCCGTAAATCTTGGAGGGACGGCTTGATTGGCCACCCCCTCTCGCCTGACCTGCCTTGTCCCGTCCTCCAATATGCTGATGACACTCTCATCATCTGTAGGGCCAACCATGATGCGGTCTCCCACCTCAAACTCGTCCTCGATGACTTCGCCGCTGCTACCGGGTTGGCCATCAATTTTCACAAATCGTGCTTCATCCCCATGCATGTCGGCGACGATGATGCTCATCGGATGGCTGCCACCCTTGGGTGCCCCATCTCCTCCTTCCCGCAACCCTATCTCGGATTGCCACTCTCCCCCACAAAACTCCCCATCTCCGCCTTTGCCCCGCTGATCCAATCTTTCGACCGTCGTCTCTCTGGGTGGCGGGCTCTCCTCCTCTCTTCGGGTGGTCGGCTTCTGTTGTGTAATGCAGTTCTTAATAATCTTGCTACTTACTACATGTGTTCGTACTTGCTTCCCCGTGGTGTGATAGAAAGTATAGATAAAAGGTGCCGTGCTTTCTTTTGGACCGGCAAGGATTCTTGTTCGGGTGCTCGTTGTTTAATTGCTTGGGACAAAGCTTTGTTGTCTAAACAGGAGGGTGGCTTCAGCATCAGGGATCTCCACCGGCAAAACAGGTGCTTGCTGCTCAACTTCGTCCACAAACTCCACCAGCCTGAGAGTCTTCCGTGGAAGGACTGGTTCCGCCTTCACTCGCCTTCGGACCTTGGGGACACGTCATCTACTCCATCATTCCTCGAGAAGATTGTTGCTGGAATGTCCGCCGCTCTACCGCTCCATCACTCGGTGCTCCGTTGTTAGTGGTACTTCCATTGCGTTACGGAAGGACAAGTGGAGGCCTGGGGGAGCTTTGCCGACCGGTTCCCCGCGGCTGTTCTCCCATTGCACGCGGCCGAACGCGACGGTCGCTGTGGTTCTTGCCTCGGGTCTCTCTCTTCAGCCGCGCATGTCTTCTGCCGCCGCCCGCGAGCTCGCCATCGTCCACCAGATCATCGACGCCACGTCGCTCCGCAATGGCCACGATATCCGCTCCCTCGACACCTCCTCGGCCCCGCCGTTCAGCTCGCGTGCCGCCTACCGCCTGCTCTCCCCGGCGCTGCCGGTTGACGCTTCAGCTTGTATTGCGTGGGGATCTCGACTCCCCGCAAAGCTGAAGATCTTCGCCTACCTCGCCGACATCGACGAGGCTCGGCACCCGCGCCAACCTCTTCTTCAAGAACTGTGCTCCCTCGGCGATCCGCGCCGCCTGTCCTACCGAGGAGACCGGACGTCATATCTTCTTCGACTGCACGCTTGCCTTTGGTGTTTGGGCTCGCCTTGGGGTCGATATCCCTGCTGACCGTTTCTCCTTCTGGGACCTTGCTCAGCCTCGCGACTTCCCTGTGGACGTGTGGCGGGTTGGAATGGCTGTGCTGCTTTGGTCTCTCCGGAAGGCCAGGAACGATTTGGTTTTCAACAATAGAAACTGCATCGCCAGCTGGTCATTCGTAGGGCCTGTGAGGACCTGGCTGTTTGGAGATGGCGCTTCAAAGAGGAAGACCGGCTACCTCTAGACTCCCTCCGATCCTTCTTTCTTTCCTGTAACATGTAATTGAGATGTGCTTCTTTTTTATTCTCTCCCCACCCCCTGCCGATCCCTGTCGCATTGTAAATCTTTGTATGGACTGACTGCCTAGTCACTTCGAGGGTAATAAAATCACAAACGGTGGGGAGTAATCCCCCCGTCATTCTCGAAAAAAATAGTGAGGAGTAACATAAAGTAGTAACATTGTGCATGTTACTATCCTATGTTACTACCTTCATAGTGGGTAGTTACATATATATGGTGTCATGCATGTTATATTTATTAGATTGTAGACTCATCTTGTCTTGAGAAGTGTGATGTTATGGTAACATAGCTAGTTACCACCCCATTCTCTTTCTTCATTCATTGTCATGCCATGTCACCAAAATGCTTTGGGGTGTGTGATGTTACTACCTATGTTACTCTCAGACTGCTCATAGTGGGAGCAGTGGCGGAGCGTGGCCAAAAGTAGAGGGGGGGCTAAAAAAAATTAGCCGCCAAATAAACTCTTTACGTGAATATTTTTAACAGGTTCACACTAATTTTTCTGAAATTTCATTTGTAACAGTAAGTCATGATTTTCAAGCTTGAAAATGCACCTAATTTCTTGATTTACTAAGGAATTTACATATCAACCAAGATATGAAAAATATATTATTTGACTAAGATCCACAAATGTAAGCAGCGATTTCTTGATTTCCTACGGAATTAGCATACTAAACTTGTGTTTCTATCTGTAATAGTAGATCGAGGAGCAGGAGCTAACTTGAAGAACTGCCCGATGGCTAGTAAGAAAAAAAACATGAAGGATAAGGCGATGGCCCAAGCCCGCAGGTTAATAAAAATAACCTACTGCTATTAAATTGGGCACTGCCCGTCAGACCCCATCAGCTGCTATTATTAAATTGGACCTCGCGTATTGAGTGGCTGTTCTCTTTCTCCTTCCTGGCCCTGTGCTTGATTGGAAGCGTAATAAACAAAATCTTGTCGAGGAAACAACACAGCCGATGCAGATTAAGCCTAGTCACGTTTATGGAAGGGGGGGTTGTAGCCCACTTTCGCCTCCAAGGCGCTCCGCCCATGAGTGGGAGTAACTTAGGTAGTAACATCACACATTTCAAGGTGTTTTGGTGACATGGCATAGCAATAAATAAAAAAAAAGAGGGAGGTGGTAACTAGCTATGTTACCATAACATCACACACCCCAAGATAAAATGAGTCTACAAACTAATAAATGAGACTTTGCATGATACCATCTCTAAGTTACTTTCCACTATGAAGATAGTAACATGGACTAGTAACTTATGCATGACACTACCTTATGTTACTTTCCACTATGAGCAGCCTCACTATGAGCAGTCTTAGCCGTGAGCACGGCCGTGACCCCACGTTTCAGAGCTAATTAATTCCAAATTAATAATGCTAATCTAACCGTAGCGGAATCTTATGCCCGAAGCTAACCCAATAGCGTCCGCGTGGCCACCGACCCTCTCGCCCTCGTCCTTGGGGCGGCCATTGACTTGGCAGAGCACAGCTAGTAGTGCCATGTGTTGTTACGGGACCCGTCGTGCCGGCCTCCCCTCCCGACAGAGACTCCCGCCTTCTTGGCTCGTGCCACGTATGCAATCTCCGGTGGGATTCCGATCCATCTCCTTCCGCACGTAGCCCCGGCCGCCCTCGGCTGTTGCTTCGCGAGTCCATCGATCCTGTCGTCTATCCTTGGTGTTCTAGAACAAGGTCTATTCAAGTTAGTACTTCATCGGAGTACTTTATCGCAGTAGAAAAGAATCTCTTTTGGCCTTTGTGTGACGATGTTCAAGTGATTTAAATTGTTCTCGACGTACTGCAAGGAAGAGGGAAATTAAGAGTTGTTGCATCGCGGTTAACTTTGTTCCCTCTGGTTAAGGAAATGCATGCTTGAGAGGCATGTGGCAACCCTCGAGATGAACGAGCGACAAGCTTGACCATCGTCGAGGAGGTAACTCAGTCGGCTGGGTTGCATGCATACTAATGTGTGGCTGAGTAATTTCACATAGCACCAGCTTTGGATCTGCTTTTCGCGGCATTAATCGCAGCAAATGTGTGTCTAGAACACGTGCCACGTGTATATGTGATTAATGATAAGCAATCAAAAAATTTAATCAAAAGAGGTTTTTAGCAAGTGTGTCGGTCGAGTTGGAATGGACTAGATATAGCTAGCTAGGTAGCCCCAGAACAGTGATTGGAGAGAGCTACTAAATATATTTGACAGGCCGGCCATCACAGCAGGACAATTACATCATGCAATGCATGCCTATATACCCATGGTTTACGCAGCATAATTGGTGTTTGCCTATTGAGAACATAATTGATGTTTGCCTAACGGAAGTAATCAACATACTACTATATCATATCAAATCAGGCTTTCTAAGCCCACCGAACTACTGTAGTCCACAACTCTAAACTAAATAAAGCATCAAGTACCTGTTTAAACTGCATGATTCCCATTAAAATTCAAAGGAAATTCCATGTCCACTAGCTGTGGAAGAATGTTTCCTATCCCAGCTTTACAAAATTCAACGGACCTAACCAAACCAGTGGACTTGATTGCCAAAAACAAATCTTCCAAATAGTATTGTTCAGTAATGTAAAATACAGAATCTGGTGTTTCCGATGTCTTGAGAGTGGTCATCGGGCACGTGAGTGCCACACCGCCTGGCGCCCCCTCATCATGTTGGCAAGCCTTGATGCATCGGCGTTGCCCCGCCTCACCAGCCGAGCGTTCTCAAGCTCCAACTCCACGCTGGTCCCAGGTAGAAGCCTTGCTCCCATCTAAGGCTTTTCGTCCAACGTCGATTGTTTCGGCTTCTGTTTGCTCTATGGCCTCGGTGGATATGTCGATGTGGTCTGCTTTGTAGGGGAAGACTAAGTTATTGCGCTCTGAGGCCCTTGTTATGGCTTGAGGAGAAGGTCCAACCTCTACGCGACGCCATTGACTCAATGGAAAGGTTGAATGCTATGGACCGAGAGCTTTCTGAATTGAGGCTGCATTTGATAGGCTCTCCCTGACATCATCTGTGTTACATATAGCTTCTGAGCTGCGCCCTTTGGTTGTGTCTAATGTTGTCTCCACAGACGAGAGTGGAGCATGTCCTCATGTTTGTTTCTCTCCCAGTGCTAGGGCCAGCTGGGCGGTCATCGCTCCGGTGTTGTAGCTCATGCATGAGCTTGAGGAGTTGTGTGGAGAACCGGTTATGCCTATGCCCGTTGCTTGAGGTTGAATCGCTCGAGATCTTGGTTGTGGTTTTACCGTCGAGCTAATCTCTAGACTTCAGGAAGAGTATTGATGTGGATGCCGCAATCTCTCTCTCTCTATCTCTTGCTTGTGTCCATTGGGCATGTGGTTCCTACAAGTGATGCAATTGCTTCATACAGAGCATTGGCACTTGTGCCTGAGGCTCTGTCGCCAACGCGATATGCGATTTCCTCACCACTTTGACTGTTGCTTGCCCTTGTTCCAACAAGATGGATGTGTGTCTCTTGAAGGAAAATCGAAGAAGGGATAAGTGCAATAGAGGTGGCGCTAGACGCTAGACCAGTCATGGAATGTAAAAACAAACAAGTACAGAAAGCAAAATGAGTGGCACCGCAGGAAATGCATTCGTTATTGCTTGATGAATGACTGGTGTGTTTTTCTCGAGCTACCATCAGTCTATGGGGGCACTTTGGTGATGTTGTGACACTTTTGTCGGTATGTTGTAAGAGTGTCGTGTTGGGAGCCTATATATGTATGCTTTTTTTGTGGTGTGGTGGCTTGTGTTGGGAGTAGTAATGCATTCATGACAAGTTTGTAACGGTTTTTGCCTTATTTTTAGAGTAAAACAATTGGACAACTCTCTTCTGGGCAAATCTTTTACCTTCGTTTTGAAATAAAAAGAATCTGCCGTCGACTGCATCCTGACCGTTGCCTTCGAAATGCACGAAAAAGCTCCAAAAAGAAGTCTTGCTATAGCACAACAGCCCATATTGTTGCTTGTGTCATGCTAGCTAGGTCGCCGAGAATTTGATGGAGACGGTCTACAGTCGAACCCGAAAATGGCGGGGCTAGCTTCCCCCACTTGAGGCCAATATATAAACCAAGACCAACACGCGATCGACGTCGCAGCCAGTGAGCATATCCTGTCAGTTTGCTTCCTTCCACACACGCACCTAACGAACAAGCTAGCCAACAAATCGTTTACTTGTCAGGGTCGTGCTCACCTGAGTCCTCTCCCCCTCCTCCACTCTTGCTCGGATCGAAATGGCGTCCCCGTCAACGTCCACAAAGACGACGACGTTCGCGCTGCCGAGGCTCCGGGATCTCATCGAGCACGACGACGAGGAGGATGAGCTCGTCGAGGAGGAGGAGGACGACAACGATGAGGACGACTGGGACGTGCGCAAGCGCATGTCCCGCCTCTCCGTCGCCGGATCCGACGGTGACGACGCCGACGACGAGGACGACGGGCGCAGAGGCGTCGATGACGAAGATGAAGAGGACGACGACGAGGTGAGGTCAGATGGTGCCCACGGCGAGTACGGGAGCCGGCCGTGGCACCCGTACGGGAGCCCGGGACACCTGCAGCCCCCCTCCTCGGCGTCCCTACCGGGCACCCCGGAGCGCGGGGCGCCGTCTCAGTCTCAATCGCCGTGGGGATACGGCTACTCCAAGGACTACGCGAGCGAGACGGAGGCGGCGGCGCGGTGGCCGGGCGGGGCCGGGCCGCACGAGATGCGCAGGCAGCAGCACCGTCGGCAGCGGATGATGCGGGAGGTGTGGCTGGACCGCGCGTGGCAGATACGGAAGCAGCGGCGGGAGCTGGGAGAGCGCGGCGACCAGGCGACGGTGCTGGTCGGCGGGAAGGGCGGCGGCGAGTCCCCCGCGCGGGCCGGCGGCGTTGCCATGGATATGGACGAGCTGCGCGCCTGCAAGGACCTCGGCTTCGACTTGCCGTGCGACTGGACGGTGGAGATCCCCAGCTACGCCGTCCCCGCCGTCGACACCGGCAGCAGCGGCGGCAACTCGCCGGCCTCGGGCGGCAGCTGGCGCATCTCCAGCCCCGGTAAGTCCTCCAATCATTGCACCACAACCACTGCTAAGTTATGACCACGAGCTGCCTCATTAATTTTCCATAGCGGTGTTACTCGTACCGTACGGACAATCACTGGCCGGTCGACTTGGAAGAAAATTTTGCCCCGTCACAGTTCAGAAACAGTAGCTAACCTACGTGCTCGTTCCGCGACCATGAACTTGGAAGCTCGGAGCGTTCCATCACCCGTAGCTTGATCGATCAACTCGCTTAATTACCGGTCGCTTAATTTCCTCGATCGGCTAGTTCGTCATGTACGTCCATCTGGCAATGGCAATTCACCATGCGCGCGCGCGCGCGTGGCACTGAAGCTGAAACCGAGTTTGGCCTGACTTACCGGGCACTGCACTGCGCCTGCGACATCGCGCATGATTCGCAAGTCTTTTCGGCCAAAAGTACGTATGCCCGCGCGTGCACAGAATTTATTAGTGGCGTGTCCGTAGCTTTCGCACCAAGCCGGCATCATTGGCCAATTCGTCCTCGGCATGCTCCCTCTTCCCTGGATGAGCCGCTGCTTTGTGCTCGCTAGTGTATGCTCGCCACGTTTGCTAGCCGGTTAATTTCCGCTTGCTGCCCAGCCTTGATCGTGCCACGCACTTTTCCTACTAATTCTTCTAGTACTCACGTTCATAATCAACCAGGACAATGGACACTATAACGCTGGTTTGCGGCATAATTTATGCCACTAAACACAAAGAAACGTGCCAAGCATTCGCGAACGGTGTGGGTGGAATGTCACACAGAGTAGCATATATAGATACTTATGCAAACAAAATGATTGGATGATCTGTTGCAAACTTTCTCGCTTGTATTTCTTTTTTTAACTTGTATATTTTTGTTAAGATTATTGGAGCTTTCAATATTTTTACATAATTATTCCCAGACAAACATAACAAAAAGTTAACTTAGACTTCAATCCAAACTAACTTTCATATCCTAATATTTTATTAAAACAAACACTAGTTTTCCCCTTATGCAATGTTCAGTCATCCACAATGTCCATGCATATACGGTTCTAAATCATTTTCTCACTTGTAGGTTACCGATGTTTTCCATTGAGCCATCATAACTTTAAAATATCTAGATAAATAGAGTTTATACTAAAATTTTATACTTATTTTTACCCTAATTTAGTCTTAATAAGTAAAATTATCTATTACATACATGGAATGGTTAACCACATGACAATGTTTGTAAAAATCACTTCTGCATAGTACTACCTCTGTCTACTTTTAGATGTCAAAAGTTTATCTAAATTCAAATGTATCTAGACACTTTTAGTTCATAGATACATTCAAATTTAGACGAATCTCTCGACATCTATTAATGGACGGAGGGAGTATTATTTTTCTCCGAGTTGTAATGTACACCGCACAAAAGTTTGCATGCGCTAAATTTAAATTGCCTGTTGTAATAAAAGCTTTCCTTGATTTAATTTTTCACCGTTTCATAAATTATCTAGTGCATACCTATGTATTTTGTTTGCTTGTTTATCTATTTTAATATTTAATATCCTTGTATACCATGATAGCGATCTCTGAAAGGTACCCTTGAATAAATATCTCATTAGCTATTCTAGTTTGTATTATTACAGATATATAATATGGAAGCTTCTAGAGTATAAATTGTAGCGTTCGTAAATCTGTCTCACAAGTTGAAGCTGACAGATGTGCTTGCTTCCTAAACTTTGGAACAGGAGATGATCCCAAGGAAGTCAAGGCGAGGCTCAAAGTGTGGGCCCAGGCAGTGGCGCTGACATCTGCTTCTCGGCTCGGCGCTTGATCCGGAGAGCATCGTCATCAGTTCCAGAGCAACATCAACACCACGCCTCTGTGCAAACCACCACAATTTTCCTTCATTTCCTCCAAATAACCTGTTCCTGCTGCCAGAGAAACAATGTATATACGTGTCCCATTGCACGCACTTGTCCACAAATAAGCATTGTTTTCATAGCATTAGCATCGAAAAGAAAAACATACAGACATGGTTTGGTTGGATAGCTTTTTTTTCGAATTGGATAGCTTGATTAGTTAGCTACGTAGGGTTTGCATATGTTCGTCGTTGTGGGCTCTGCCTTTTTTTACAGGTCACACGTGTTTCCTGGTGGCACGTGTGGTCGTTTCGGGTTTTTGCCGTGGCTGGTCAGTTGGCCGGCCGGCAGGGGGCGGGCCACCGGCGGTACAAATGTGCGTTTGCATGCCATGATTGCAAGAGTGCAGATGAAGAAAGGAGAAGGAAAAAACTGAAGGCGGCATTCATATATGTGATGTGACAGCTAACAAGAGAAAAGGAGAAAAAAATTGAAAATATCTATGCAAAAGCTTTCTTGAAGAACTAATGTTATGTACTCGCACGTCCCACCTATTCTCTGTTCACTATAGTTGTCCTTGTATATTTTACACTTCGAATCGCATGTGTATTATGTGTGGATTAGATACCAAGTTATTTTTCTCTACATGGCTAAAATGCATAGGTTCATGTCAATTCTTATCTCTTATCTATTTGCAAGCAAGAAAAACTTATCTATCTTTCAGAAATAGTACAGAAATACTGGTCATAAATTTCATCTGGCACTTATTTGGTCTAGCCAAATTTCATTGTGCCGCACACATATGACAGTAAAACATACCTGCTCTACAGTGTCAACGAAAATGTTGCCTCCAAATGAACTTTAACTCCAAGTCCGACATAACAAAAGACTTTCCATTTTCATTAGCAGACAAAGAGTAAATCATGTTCAAACACATGAGCATTATTTCAGTTTCCCGGAACAACGTTACACTGGTGAAACGAGCCTCATAAGATTCCTGTACTTGTAGTTGACTAGCTAGTTGGAGATTCAAGTAATCCTTTCTCAAACCGCGCAAAAAACGAAGGAGGATGTCCTGGGCAAAACCCCCTTATTGACCCTGAGCACTGAGCCATTAAGCTTTTCAGCCGTCCAAGGGCAGCTCACCACAATCCACAATTCGGCAGGGCAGCTTGGGAGTATCGGACCTGCTGGTTTCTTGTGATTCAAGCTCCTTCACAACGTCCATGCCCTCCAAGACTTGTCCAAACACGACGTGGCGGCCATCCAACCATGGTGTCTGCGAAAGCATTCCATTGGAATCAAAAACAAAAAAGAAAATCTTAACATCGGGTTCTTGTGGAGAAAACAAAACTGAGATGTGATTTGTTTTTGGTCGGGGATAATTTATTCTGATAAGTTATCGTATCCGATCTAATCTCTTGCAATTATCTTGTTTATATATTGATAAACACACTACCAATCCCACGTGGTTATTAAGTTCAAAATGACATGTTGATGACTTACAAAATGTGATGAATTGGGGAATATACACAAAGGTTAAACAAATCGTGGGAGAAATAAAGAAATGTGGAAGGCACACTTTTTAATGGATCCAATAGCTGTAAAACAATAATATGATGAAACAGTATTTACAATTAGGACTATTGCAATAGTTACTAGTTTACGGCTCTAAGATGGATAGATACTATTTTAGAAAGTAGAATTTAAGTATCATCAATATTTATTTTGTTGAACATGCTTTTGTGGGCACAAACACTCTTTCAAAATGAAACTTAGGGAGTTTTTCACTGAAGGATTAAAGTTTTATATCAGAATTAAGAATCTGAACCCCATCTGCCTCTTTTCTAGGATGCAAAAGGGAGTAATGGTCTTCTGAAGCTAATTTGTTAATGGGGTAGTTTAACACTGATTTCAGCTCTGTCAATATCAAAAATCAACTTTTTGAAGTGTCTGAAGTATCATTTCTAAAAGTAGTAAATAAATCTGAATGGTAATGAGCGAACACAATATAGGGATGGAAACAATACCATTGTGTTCCTAATTTGTATGTACTTTTGAAGACTAAATAAATAAAGCCATACCTTACTACCATAGAACATTCATGGCTGTAGGTTTGGAAAATAGTGATCTAGTAATGATTTGTCATATTGAGTAGGAGTATTAAGGATTTCTTACCTTCGCAGTGCAAATGAAAAACTGGCTTCCGTTTGTGTCAGGGCCCGCATTGGCCATGCTTAGTACACCAGGGCCAACATGCTTTACTGGAAAGGGGATAAGAATACAAAATCTTCAGTTTAACTACTACTACTATTGAACTGAAACTAAATCAATACTGGGAAAAAATTAAACACACTCAACTCAATGCAATTTCAGTCCGTAATCCGAAGTACGATGAAAGGTTAAGGAAATGAAGTGGAAAGATCATCTTCACTATCAAATCACTTACATGTAAAGTTTTCATCATCGAAGCATTCACCATAAATACTCCTCCCACCAGTGCCCTGGAGTCACCAAAAGAATCTTAGCACTGAACAAGTGAAAAAAGCCTTTTACCTTGTGCTGACAAAGAATTCACTGAACTCCAAACCTAGACTAGGGTGAATTTTCCTTGTCTTCCATGGAGTGCTTTTGCCGCCCATTGACATTTCTTTCTATACTATCTTAAAATTGCAGTGCTCCCCCGAACTAAGAAAGTGCCCACCCTTTGCCTGTTGTCTTCCCAATTGATGTATTCTGGACACTACGGCCTCTCTTGTTTGCGTGTTTACATTTTGATCGTTCAGATTTCATCCTTCCCCTTGGTAGTTTCTCAAAATGTGCGACTCGGAAAAAAGAAACTAATCGTGACCTGGTACACTGTTGTGCGCTCGATTTGGTACTAGGCTCATCATAGGAAAGGTTATCATTCAGCAGACACGAAGTGAAGAGAAGAGGAGTACATTAGGAATTTACGAGTTGCACTATGAGACACAGTTTTGCACAACAATAGGCAGCCAATGCTCATCTAACTATTGGGCGCTCACAGTATTAGGTAGCCAATGTTGAAAGGGCATCCAATGTTCAATATGTCATTTCTTTCCGTGCAAAATACTTGTTGAGGACCTAAAGCGCTCCCTCTGGTGGAAAGTGCTAGTTTGAGCAATGGCATTGATCAGAAACCTCTATTTCTACAACCTAGTTCGTTAGTTGACTTGGCGAAATAAAAAAGAAATTGCAGACTGATTCATAATTTCAAATAGACGAGGAGAAAAGGCTGAGCAGATGCCACTAATTCTCTTCAGAGCTGAAGAATTTAACATCTGAATCAGAGACATCACTGCGCGCTATAAGTGCAGGCAATGTAGCGCTTACATTGTTTTCCTGGAAATCCCCACCCTGAATCATGAAATCCTTGATGATTCGGTGGAAGGAGCAGCCCTTGTATCCATACCCTTTGTCTCCTGGCCCAACCAAAACAGAGAGAAACCGTGCGTGAGTCCAGATACATACTACTCGGCACACTGACTGACATTAACAGTGGATTTGCTGTCGAAATTGGACAATGGAGTGTTATTTAGCCTGCTATACCAGTGCACAAGGCGCGGAAGTTGTCGACGGTCTTGGGGACGACCTCGCCGAAGAGCCCGATGACCACCTTGCCCACGCGGTCCCCGCCGATCTCAACCTCGAAGAAGCATTTGCTGGTTACCTTGGCCTGGAGCTGCACGTCACCCTGCAGCAGCAGACCAAGGCAAATTCAACCACCAAGCAGAGGCTAGCGAGCAGAGAACCACACACGGTCTCGTTGAGGGCGAACAGGCGCGCGTACCTCTGCAACCGCCGCGCGGACGACGAAGGCGGCGGCCGGGGCGCGGCGCGCGCCGAGCCTGAGCGACACCGCGGAGCTGGAGCGGAGCGGGCGGGCAGCGGCTCCCCTGGTGCGGCTGCGGGCGGAGACGAGGCGGTGGTGTGGCGCCGGCGCGAGGGCGGAGGGGGCGGACACGGCCGGCCTGCACGCCATGGCGGGTTCGTTTGGCTGCTAGTTGGATTATCAGATAGAATGGATCGACGGGGATTGGGAGTTGGAGAAGACTGGAGACGGCGGGCGGGGCGCACGAACGAAATGACCGAGGCGTGGTATAGCTACGTCTCGCTCGCGGGCCATGCGTGCCCGCATAGTTTGGTGGGATCATCGGCCCAAATCTGACTGCTGTATGTGAATGTCAGACAGATTCAAGGAGTGACGGAGACACTTTTTTTTTTTTTTTGAAACAGTAAACTCCACTTTATTAAGCAAAACAGTAGGCCGTCTCATTAAAAACCTTCCAGTCCCCTTAGGTACCCTGGAAGGAAAAAAATGCGTCTGGAACCTGCTGCCGTGATCACAGTATAGTTACATCCATGGTGATTACAGGAAGGAGAAAATCAGGGGGGTCTTCATGCCACACCACACTATCTATACCCTCCGCTCTAGCAGCTAAACTATGAGCAGCACTATTTGCTTCCCTAGCACAATGACTAAAAGAAACTGAGGTAAAACCACGGCAAAGGAAACAACATTCCTCATAAATCGCTGCTGCTGCTCCAGACGAGAACCCTCCATCTTGCATAGTTTGTATCACTTCTAAACAATCGGACTCAACCATGAGCTTGTTACAACCAATCTGTCCAGCCAGGAGAAGACCATCACGTAGGGCCATGGCTTCCGCTGTAGGAGCATCAGCAATGTAGGGGAGGGTTCGATTACATCCCGATATGAACAAACCATGGTTGTCTCGGATAATTGCTCCAGTACCACCAGAACCTGAGATAGGATCAAAACTAGCATCAACATTTAATTTTACCTTACTCTCAGGAGGTTTCGTCCAGCCACCACGAGCTATGCCGCCAGCACCACCTTTTTTTGCTTTCGCATAGTTAGAGGCAAGTGCCATTATACTGTAAGCCGATCGCGAGGGGTTTTGAACATTCTCTCCATGAGTTGCCTTTCGCCGTTCCCACCGGATATACCAGCAGGCCGTAGCGATCAGCTCCTTCGTATCCACGTCTTGTACAATCGGGGAGCGTGAAGTTTTCTCCAGAAGGAGTGAGCCAAGGACAGAAGAACCCGGTTGATCCTCAAAGCATGCCTCATTGATTTTGCCAAGGAGTCCCATGGCCTGCCAAATATCCTGGACCCGTGGACATTGGAAGAAAACAGGCCTAATACTCTCAAAGTCGATGGAGCAAAGAGGACATTGAGCCGATATTGGCACATGTCTGTTGGCAAGGACGCCATTGTATGGGATAGCACCATGAAGAGATCTCCAGATGTGGATCTTAATTTTCGCAGGAACTTTGAGACCCCACACAATCTTCCAGATGGGAGCTTCCGATGTACCCATAATGTTAGTTCTCGCCAATTTCCTCCCATGTTGATGATTCCATTCCAAATGGTAAGCAGATTTGACAGAAAAAAAGTCCATTCCTATTGTAATGCCATGACACGAAGTCATCCATCATTCCCACAGCCAAAGGGATCTGGAGGATCCTCTCAACATCAATTTGCCAGAAAATGTCTCTGATCAACTCCTCGTCCCATTGTCTAGTATTGTGATCAATTAAATCCGACACTTTTGTTAGGACAATGTTTCCCCTTCGGGTCGCAACTCTCCTTGTCGGCGAGCTAGGAATCCAGGGATCATCCCAAATACTGATATTTGAACCATCACCAACACGCCATATGTGGCCCTTTTTAAAAGTTTGGATCCCCGACCAAAGGCTTTGCCAAGTATAAGAGCTTCCTTTTTTAAGATCGCAGTTGAGAATGTCGCCATCTAGAAAGTACTTAGCACGCAACACTCTTGCACAGAGGGACTCCGGTTCAGAGATCAGACGCCAGCACTGCTTGGAGAGCATTGCCAAATTGAAACAGTGTAAATCTCTGAAACCCATGCCACCCTGAAATTTTGGAATTGACATCTTCCACCATGCAAACCAATGTATATGCTTCTGTTGATCATCATCTCCCCACCAGTATCGGGACATAGCATTAATTATCCCATTAATAATCTGTTTAGGGAGTTTGAAGACAGACATGGCATAAGACGGGATTGCCTGACAGACCGCCTTGAGCAATACTTCTTTCATTAAAAACCTTCCAGTCCCCTTAGGTACCCTGGTAAGGAAAAGAGTGCGTAAGAAACTTGTTGCCCTGAAAATTACAAAATGTGCTTACAATCATCCACGATCAACTCCCGCGCACAGGCAGGGGCTGCATCACACAAGACACCACTAAAACCTGATATACCTAAATGCGCCAACACATGCGCCACCCCATTGCTAACTCTATCTACTTTGGCGACTTTTTTATCATTGTAGACTCGCAGAAGCTCACGCCCTTCTTGATAGAGAGCCCGGTAAGAGGATGGTTCAGTAGCTGGGTTATTCATTGCTTGGACAACACGTAGGCAATCTGACTTCAGGGTTGCCGGCCAGCGATGAAGGCGTACAAGATGTTTTAGCCCCTCCAAACTTGCTAGCATTTCCGCCTCTTCCGCACTTTCACAATACGGAATAAATCTCCATTCCGTGAATAACACAGAACCTAAGTGATCACGGATTACAATACCTAGCCCTGCATTTTTAGAAGCTGCATCCCAGCCTGCATCGACATTAGCTTTAAAAGCCCCCTCTCCAGGTGCCGCCCACACTGATAACTCAGGGGAGCCCTCGGGTCCTGTGATCTCTCGAGAGGGACGCTTAGAATGGATAGCCGAGAAGGAACGTTGGTAGTTCACGATAAACTGTGCCGAGGCTGTCACGGATGCTTTCCCATTGCCATGCACAATGTTATTTCGATGGTGCCATGCTCTCCAGAGAAGAAAAATAATCCTGCAGCGCTCATCACTTCGTGTGCTTCCTAGAATATGGAGCAACCACTCTTTCCCTGTCGTATAGAAAACGTCTTCAGGCGGGAGCTCCCAAATTTCACGGACCTCCTCCCGAAGGGCTCTTGCCAATGTACACCGTACGAGAGCGTGATGATCATCCTCTACCTCCATTCCGCAAATGGTGCAGGTTGGATCCACAGTTGAGATACGTCGGTGTAGGCCGGAGCGAACCGCCAGCGTACCCGTTGCGGCCCTCCAAGCAAAGACCCGGAGCTTTTGAGGAACATTTGCTTTCCAAACTAGATTCCATATGCCTCGATTACCCAAAGGTTCAGAGCTTGACTGGCCATTATTGCTTGCAAGGAGAAGCGGCTGCATCCCTAGTCGATAAGCTGATCGAACTGTAAAAATTTCGATGCTTTCCCCAGACCAAGCGATAAAATCCTCCATTGATCGAGTAGTAATTTTGATATTCAGAATTGCAGCGACATCACGTGGGTGGCAGCACTCACGCACTGCCTCCTCATTCCATGTCCTAGACGTGGCATCAATGAGTTCAGAGACCCACCGTTTCCTCGAGTTGCCGCTCCTCCCTTCAACTTTCAAATCACCCTGCCGAGGAATTCAATTGTCACGAAAGATTCTCAATTTCGACCCATCACCAATTCTCCATACAATTCCTCTTTTCAATAGTTCAAGGCCATAGACAATGCCCTGCCAGGTTTGCGACTGATTTTGGATGAAGGCTGTATCTAAGAAATCCCCAGCCGGGTAGTATCGTGCCTTCAAGAGCTTAGCACAGAGGCTATCCGGAAAAGCTAATAGTCTCCATGCTTGTCGAGCAAGTAGTGTCTGATTGAACACTCGAAGGTCTCTGAATCCAATTCCTCCCTGAGATTTTGGGCGTGTCATTTTATCCCATGCCATCCAATGCATCCGCCTCCTATCTTCTTCATCTCCCCACCAGAAATTACGAATAATATGTTGTAGCTCATCTAGCAGCCCCATTGGAAATTTGAAGACACCCATAGCGTATGTGGCAATAGACTGGAGGACGGATTTAATAAGTATCTCCTTAGCACCAGAGGACATGTACTTCTCAGACCAGTCACTTGCATGTTTAGAGAACCTTCCTTTTGTTGATTTAAACTTTCCTTTTTTCATCCTCCCTTCAGGTACCGATAGTCCTAAATATTTTTCTTCAAAACAATGAGTATCATAGTTTAGGATACCTTGGATTTCAGACTGCGTCTCAGGGGTACATTGGTCACCATACATGATGGAGCACTTGCCTAGACTGACCAATTGCCCCGTGGCCTGCTCATAGCGGTCCAAAACAGATTTGACAACCGTGGTTTGCTCCACTGATGCTTCAAAGAACATCAGGCTATCATCCGCAAAAGAAGATGAGATATACCAGGGGCTCTTCGGCAAATATGTAACTCTCTTAATGAACTGTTTTTCAATTTCCTGTCTGATCAAACACGACAAGCCATCAGCCACAAAAAGGAACAAGTACGGGGAAAGAGGATAACCTTGGCGGATGCCACGTGTAGGAGTAATGGGGTCCAACAGATGTCCGTTAAAGCGAATAGAATACCGTACAGTGGTGACACATGCCATTACCCACCGTATCCACTGACTGTGAAAGCCCAACTTCGCTAAAACCCCTTCCAGAAACCTCCAGTCCACGCGATCATACGCCTTAGCTATATCCAATTTATACGCACAAAAATTCCAACGAGCAGCCGATCCCGTCTGGATAGAATAAATGCACTCAAAAGCCATTAGTGCATTATCAGTAATGAGACGCCCCGGGATAAAAGCACTCTGCATAGGAGATATAATGTCCTGGAGCAGTGGTCGCAGACGATTAACTAGGCATTTGGACACAACTTTGAAAATAACATTGCATAAGCTGATTGGTCGAAAGTCCTTCATTGCCTCAGGTTCATTATTCTTCGTTAACGCGGATATGGTTTTATTTTAATTTTGGGGGAGAACCAGGATATGATTTGAGCCTATGAAATCTTGTGGCGAGTCTAATGTGAAGAAATGGTGGTTTGCGAATTGCGATGGAGTAGTCAGCTATTTCAAGAGGAATATATGTGAAGAAACTGAAGATGATTGTTACTTTATGAACCCAATGAAGGGCGAGAAGGGCGCTATACATGAAAATATCTTTTCGAGAGTCCGTTCTCAACATTCAGCTTCATAACTATTTTTTTTTAAGATGAGCTTCATAACTATCTATTACAATATATGCGAATTTAGTGTGGATTTGTAGGGGATCATGCCTACTCATAGTGAGGTAACTTACGTACTAACGTAGAACTACATGCGGTGAACTAAGCATTGAAAAAAAAAGAATTCTAGTAATTAGCTATATTATCATAACATCACATTTTTCAAGATAATATAATTTTATATAACATAATAAATATAACTTTGACCGATACAACAAATATGTTACTAATCAATATGGAGGTGGTAACATGGGATATTCACTTTGGCTCATAGGAGCATTTGCTCTCATTGTGTGAATCTACATTTCCAAGTGTCAAAAATTTCTAAACTAAAAAATTTCATGTACATCTACACATTTTATGTTCGTACACAAGTTTAAAAAAAAAACTATAAAAATTTGTGACTCCAGTAAAAAAGACAAATTTTAATGCTATAACACGACTACGTACAGGACATTTTTTTATCTTTTTTGTACGCGCCACATAAAATGTTGTTTCTCCATGAAAACTTGTGCACTAACATAGAATGTCACGATGTACAACAAAAAATTTATGTCAGAATTTTTTGACATTTTTAAAATTGTTTTTAATTATTTTGTATAATAGGAGCATTTGCTCCTATGAGCCAAAACGCCACCTCCGTGGTAACATATATTATTAACATGTGCATATTACTACTGTATATTACTCCCCACTAGAACTAGCATAAATAATTTTCCATTAAACTACTCTCTTAAATAAGTTTCAGGTATTCATGGTCTCCTCTAATGTTAGGAAAAATGACACAATATTATTACCATCTTTCTCTAACGACTTTTTTCAACACAGGTATTAATATCTCACAATTTCAATATTCGGGCCCATGGCTACCATGGCAATTAACCAATTTCAATGTTCGGCACTGCAATCAATAAGAGACGTTGGATTGTGTCATGGTGTGACACGCCATCAGAAAACTTTACTCTTTGTATTAGTTCCTCTCATGGTTATGAAAATCATCAACATTGCTATCGATGTTGTATCCACTAGTGGAAAACGGGGCTATAGGCCCGGTCCATTTGGGCCTTCAATCCCGATTTTCAAACCGGGACCAATAAGGCGGGACTAAAGGGTCCACCCTTTAGTCCCGGTTCAAAGTTGCACCGGGCCTAAAGGCGGCGCCACGTGGTGTGCCCAGGAAGCTCGCGGTGGATGGCCTTTGGTCCCGGTTCGTGGTACGAACCGGGCTCGTGGTTCTCGCCGCGGCGGAGAATTCCTATTTCTCGCCGCGGCACGGGTTTCGGCCGTAGCAGCGTTTCTGCCGCGCGCGCAGAAACAGGGCATTTCTCTCGCCGCAGCAGAGTTTCAGCAATGCATATATATCATTCAAGAAACCACAAAATATCGTCGTGAATATATATAGACATCGTCAACAGTACACGTAATGCATGCATATTTACAATATAAAGCTAGTCGGATCTCTTTACTAAATCTATTAGCCTCTATGGAGTTCCTCCATATCTATGACCTAGCATAGTGCTCTCCACCTTGGGTAATGACCTCGGTAATAAAGAATCCCGCGATTTCCTCTTGAATTGCTCGTATTTGGGCATCCGTTATGAGAGTGTCCCGCAGGCATTTCATCTATATTTAAAAAAAGGGAGATCAATATATGAATGGAACTCAATACAATAGATGGTACTAATTAAGATAATTGTGAGAATTTGTTATCGTACACGAGTGTGGTGTATACGGGCATCCCCACCCTTGGGATAGGCCATGTCAAGAATGAAGGTGCAGACGTAGTATCCACATAAGTTATTCTCGGGTTCCTGCCTCATACACTTTACCAAAAAATAGTTCGATCAAACTAATAATCAAGCATCGTATTGAAAGTAAATATCATATATATAGAGTTTCACGGACATAGATATATAGTACTACTTACAGGGTAATCTTGAAATGTAAGCTCCGGTTTCCATGTACCCGAACAGTATTGATGAACCGTTTCCGGGCCCTGCCCGGCAAGAAATAATGAGTAAATGAGTTATTGATTAGTTGATGAAATCGTCGAATTAGAACAGATGAAGATGCCAATACGAAATTGATTGAAATTACCTCTGGAGGATGGCAGCCATGTTCGCCCATTCCGCATATTCTTTACGTTTCGATTCCATGACATTTACGACTCCTTTGTGAAGATCAATGATTAGGAGAATAAAGTGGAATCTGCACAAGCATAGCTCAATGATTACGAGAATAAAGTGGAAGGTGCACAAGCATAATGTATGTTATATATAACACTCACTTGAAGTTGTAGGGAAAGAATATATCCCGTGTGTTTGCTTGCTTCACTAAAAACATTAACATGTTGTCCTCTGTGTCCTTGGGGTAGTCTCGAACCGTAACTTCATGAACTGTGTTTGGGTCTATGAACCCCAGCGGTAGGAGCTTGCCTCTTTTGTATTCGAGCTTCTTCATTCTGCATAATTAAATGTATAGCGTATACAAAGAATATAGTGAGGATAATTGTTAGTGCAAATGAATGAGCGCTGAGCTACGGACTTAATTACATAAATAAATCACTTACGAGCAGTAGCAACCGATGACAGCCTTTGTCGAGGGCGTCTTGATTGAATAACTGAAACAGTTCTTCTAACTCAAGGTTTATCTCCTCGACCCCCCCGAAGTAATGCTCATCTCTAAGATACACCGTGAGGTAGCGATCACCTCTTCGACAGGCTTTCAGGTACCAGTCATGCAACCTTCGCATTTGAGTCCCTAGACGCGCGAGCTCGCCAGGTTTGACGAGATCTTTTCCGTATGTATACTTGTTTACCACTTGAGCCGTTGGATAGTAATCTTCGTACTCAACTGATGCTCCCTGAGCTCTAGCATCCCGTTCGATCATCGATGCCGTCTCCGGATCATGATAGGGCTCCACGACGAAGTGGGCTACGGCCTGAATGTCCTGTCTGTCCAAGCCGGGCGACTTTTTGCTTCTTTGCTCGCTCTAGAGGACTGTCCAAGAGAGCGGTCATAATCAGCTCTCAGCTCAGGTCTCTTCATTCTCGTCTCGGCAAAGTTCTTCACTGTATGCGGTGGAATAAACATCTTCTTCGGCGCAAGAAACGCCTTTTGCTCTTCGACCTGCTCATGTGGTAACAACTCTGGAGTCTGTGCCCTCATCAGAGTTGATGATCTCTTCGGAGCTATAGGAGGTGCCGCAGTTAGCTTCCTCTTTTGCTTAAGTGGAGGCGGCGGAGTCTCCTGACGAGGAGGAGGAGCAGGCGGCGGAGTGTTCTCACGCGGAGGAGACTGCTCATGCACATGGGAATAATCATCGTGCAGAGGAGAATCATCATGCGGAGGAGACTGCGCAGGTGGCGGAGGAGGCGGACAGGTTGGCCTGCTTGGTGGCTTCTCACCTGGAAACACAATGTTCTCCTTCCGCCATTGCACGGTGGTTCTACGGGCTTCTCCCAGCTTCTTTGATTTCCCCATCTTCACCTGCAGGGTGCTCAAGCACCAACCCCTCATAATCTGTGAACACTTCATCCACCATCACAACAACGAAAGTCGTCTTGGACCGGACGACAATGGTAAGACCTTGTAGGTAAGAGGATGCCGACCGCCGCCTTGAAGGATAGGTTGAAAACTTTAACATGCAGCTCACAAGGACGGCTCTCAGTGAGATCATTCACGGGGGGGTAGCGAGGAGGCTCGACCACCCGGTCATCATCATCTTTATCCACTCGCCGACCGGAAGCCACGCTGCTTTTCCGGTGTTGTTGAGATTGCAGCGGGACGAGGGCATTGAGCAATGCAGGATCTACAGCCTACCCCCGAGCCATCTGGGATGTAAGTACTTGGGTTACCATGGTTAATTGGGCTTTCATGGTGCTCATACCCTCCTCTAAGGACGCTATGCGGTCTGTTTCCCTTGCCTTTCTCCTCTCATGGCTTTTATCAGGAAATCTCTTCCTTTCCGCAGGAAAGTCATACTTCCACGGAACGGAGCCTTCTGTGCCTCGTGTTCGTCCGTCGTGTTCTTTGTTCCCAAGGGCGCGTGTCAGCTCATCGTTCTCTCTTTCGGGCTGGAACCTTCCCTCCACCACGTCCTTATGTGCTTTTTCCAGGGCTTCAATGGGAAACTTCAGATGAGCTTTCTTATAGATGCACTTCCCCGTTTCTCGGATGCAACGTTCCCCCAATCCCGTAGAACCACTCCTTACACCGTTCGATCCAACCGTGTGTCCCTAATCCGATCCCTTTCCTGGTTAGTTCCGCCTCAGCTTCCCGCCACTTAGGACGGTTAGCTCGTATCCACCTGGACCCGGAATTTGGTGATATAGCTTCAACGCAGCATTTGCCTTATTTGTTTCCGACCTTTTCGGAAATTCTTCCGACTCCGTGCTTGTACTTCACGAATTCGTCCCGATGATTTTTTACCTTCTCACTGTCCGGAGTCTTCTTTTTCTTGATAAGGCCGCGCAATCTTTTCTTGTGGTTCTTGAATAGTTCGGCCATCTTCTTCTTGGCAAACTCGTGGAGGGCCTGCTCCATCTTGGCCTTTTCAGCGTCATCCGCCTCTTCGGGTACTATGTTGAAATGTGCCATGAGCTTGGTCAGAATGCTGTTTTTGGCTACCTCATCGATATAAAGACCTTGAGCTTCTTCCTCTGCAGACAGCACTAGTCCCTTCGGCTTGTTCCATTCTCGAACGGTGATCGGGACGTGGTCCCTAACAAGCACTCCGCATTGAGCTATAAATGCCTTTGCACCTTGATGTCTACGGGTCTTCTATTCTTGTAGACAGTGTTGGGCCTCCAAGAGCAGAGGTTTGTAGAACAGCAGCAAGTTTCCCTTAAGTGGATCACCCAAGGTTTATCGAACTCAGGGTGGAAGAGGTCAAAGATATCCCTCTCATGCAACCCTGCAACCACAAAGCAAGAAGTCTCTTGTGTCCCCAACACACCTAATAGGTGCACTAGTTCGGCGAAGAGATAGTGAAATACAGGTGGTATGAATATATATGAGCAGTAGTAACGGCGCCAGAAAATAGCTTGCTGGCGTGCAGTTGATGGTAATAATATTGCGGACAGTAGAGATGCAGTAAAACAGTAAACAAGCAGCGATGACAGTATTTAGGAACAAGGCCTAGGGATCATACTTTCACTAGTGGACACTCTCAACTTTGATCACATAACAGAATAGATAAATGCATACTCTACACTCTTGTTGGATGATGAACACCATTGCGTAGGATTACACGAACCCTCAATGCCGGAGTTAACAAGCTCCACAATTCAATGTTCATATTTAAATAACCTTAGAGTGCACGAAAGATCAACATAACCAAATAGATCACATCAATACCATCACAGTAATAGTTAACTTCACAATCTACGAGAGATCACGATCATAAACTACGCCAAGTACTACATGATGCACACCCTGTCCACTTTACACCATGCAGGAGGAATAGAATACTTTAATAACATCACTAGAGTAGCACATAGATGAATTGTGATACAAAACACATTGCAATCATAAAGAGATATAAATAAGCACTTCACTACGCCATTCATAACAGTGAATAAGTATTCTGCAGAAATATAGCCTAAGAGACCCACACGGTGCACACACTAGTCACCTTTACACACGTGGGACAAGGAGTCTCCGGAGATCACATAAGTAAAACCCACTTGACTAGCATAACGACATCTAGATTACAAGCATCATCATATGAATCTCAATCATGTAAGGCAGCTCATGAGATTATTGTATTGAAGTACATAGGAGAGAGATTAACCACATAGCTACCGGTACAGCCCCGAGCCTTGATGGAGAACTACTCCCTCCTCATGGGAGACAAGCAGCGTTGATGAAGATGGCGGTGGTGTTGATGGAGGAGCCTTCGGGGGCACTTCCCCGTCCCGGCGGCGTGCCGGAACAGAGACTCTCGTCCCCCGCATCTTGGCTTCGCGATGGCGGCGGCTCTGGAAGGTTTCTCGTACCGTGGCTTTTCCGTATCGAGGTTTTAGGTCTGGGACCTTTATATAGGCGAAGAGGCGGCGTCAGAAGGTCTAATGGGCGACGACACCATAGGGCCGCGCGGCCAGGGGGTGGGCCGCGCCACCCTATCATCTGGGGGCCCCGTGGCCCCCTCCGGCGGCTCTCGGGTGTTCCGGATGCTTCCGGTGAAAATAGGAACCTCGGGCATTGATTTCGTCCAATTCCGAGAATATTTCCTTACTAGGATTTCGAAACCAAAAATAGCGTAAAACAGGAACCGGCCCTTCGGCATCTCGTCAATAGGTTAGTTCCGGAAAACGCATAAATATGACATATAATGTGCATAAAACATGTAGATATCATCAATAATGTGGCATGGAACATAAGAAATTATCGATACGTCTGAGACGTATCAGCATCCCCAAGCTTAGTTTTCGCTCGTCCCGAGCAGGTAAACGATAAACAAAGATAATTTCTGGAGTGACATGCCATCATAAACTTGATCATATTGTAAACATATGTAATGAATGCAGCGATCAAAACAATGGTAATGACATGAGTAAACAACTGAATCATAAAGCAATGACTTTTCATGAATAGCACTTTCAAGACAGGCATCAATAAGTCTTGCATAAGAGTTAACTCATAAAGCAATAATTTAAAGTAAAGACATTGAAGCAACACAATGGAAGATTAAGCTTCAGCGGTTGCTTTCAACTTGTAACATGTATATCTCATGGATAATTGTCAATGCAAAGCAATATAACAAGTGCAATAAGCAAGTATGTAAGAATCAATGCACAGTTCACACAAGTGTTTGCTTCTTGGGATGGAGAGAAATAGGTGAACTGACTCAGCATAAAAGTAAAAGAATGGCCCTTCGCAGAGGGAAGCATTGATTGCTATATTTGTGCTAGAGCTTTGGTTTTGAAAACATAAAGAGAGCATAAAAGTAAAATTTTGAGAGGTGTTTGTTGTTGTCAACGAATGGTAGTGGGCACTCTAACCACCTTATCAACCAGACTTTCAAGAGCGGCTCCCATGAAGGACGTTATCTCTACCAGCAAGGTAGATCATCCCTCTTTCTCTTTTGTTTACACATGTACTTTAGTTTAGTTTTTCTTTATTTATGGATGACACTCCTCCCAACCTTTTGCTTACACAAGCCATGGCTAACCGAATCCTCGGGTGCCTTCCAACAATCACATACCATGAAGGAGTGTCTATTTGCAAAATTAAGTTGCTTACTGATGAATCAGAGCAAAACATGTGAAGAGAATTATTAATGCAAGTTAATTAATCTGGGCTGGGAACCCCATTGCCAGCTCTTTTTGCAAAATTATTGGATAAGCGGATGAAGCCACTAGTCCATTGTGAAAGTCTGTCAGAAGTAAATGACAAGATCGAAAGATAAAACACCACATACTTCCTCATGAGCTATAAAACATGGACACAAATCAGAGGTGATAAATTTTGAATTATTTAAAGGTAGCACACTCAAGCAATTTACTTTGGAATGGAGGAGAAATACCATGTAGTAGGTAGGTATGGTGGACACAAATGGCATAGTGGTTGGCTCAAGGATTTTGGATGCATGAGAAGTATTCCCTCTCGATACAAGTTTTAGGCTAGCAAGGTTATTTGAAACAAACACAAGGATGAACCGGTGCAGCAAAACTCACATAAAAGACATATTGTAAACATTATAAGACTCTACACCGTCTTCCTTGTTGTTCAAAACTCAATACTAGAAATTATCTAGACTTTAGAGAGACCAAATATGCAAACCAAATTTAGCAAGCTCTAGGTGTTCATTAATGGGTGCAAAGTATATGATGCAAGAGCTTAAACATGAGCACAACAATTGCCAAGTATCAAATCATTCAAGACATCATACCAATTACTACATGTAACATTTTCCGTTTCCAACCATATAACAATTAACGAAGCAGTTTCAACCTTCGCCATGAACATTAAAAGCTAAGAACACATGTGTTCATATGAACCAGCAGAGCGTGTCTCTCTCCCACACAAGCATGTATTTATTGAAAACAAAAACAAAAATAAAAGCACAAAGACGCTCCAAGTAAAGTACATAAGATGTGACCGAATAAAAATATAGTTTCAAGAGAAGAAACCTGATAAGTTGTCAATGAAGAAGGGGATGCCTTGGGCATCCCCAAGCTTAGACGATTGAGTCTTTTTGAAATATGCAGGAATGAACCACCGGGGCATCCCCAAGCTTAGAGCTTTCACTCTCCTTGATCATAGTATATCATCCTCCTCTCTTGACCCTTGAAAACTTCCTTCACACCAAACTCGAAACAACTCATTAGAGGGTTAGTGCACAATAAAAAATTAACATGTTCAGAGGTGACACAATCATTCTTAACACTTCTGGACATTGCATAAAGCTACTGGACATTAATGTATCAAAGAAATTCATCCAACATAGCAAAAGGGGCAATGCGAAATAAAAGGCAGAATCTGTCAAAACAGAACAGTCCGTAAAGATGGATTTTATTGAGGCACCAGACTTGCTCAAATAAAAATGCCCAAATTGAATGAAAGTTGCGTACATATCTGAGGATCACCCACGTAAATTGGCATAATTTTCTGAGTTACGTACAGAGAATTAGGCCCAGATTCGTGACAGCAAGAAATCTGTTTCTGCGCAGTAATCCAAATCTAGTATGAACCTTACTATCAAAGACTTTACTTGGCACAACAAAGCACAAAACTAAGATAAGTAGAGGTTGCTACAGTAGTAAACAACTTCCAAGACTCAAATATAAAATAAAGTACTGTAGCAAAATAAACACATGGGTTATCTCCCAAGAAGTTCTTTCTTTATAGCCATTAAGATGGGCTCAGCAGTTTTAATGATGCACTCGCAAGAAATAGTATTTGAAGCAAAAGAGAGCATCAAAAGGCAAATTCAACACAAATTTAAGCCTAACATGCTTCCTATGCATAGGAATCTTGTAAATAAACAAATTCATGAAGAGCAAAGTAACAAGCATAGGAAGATAAAACAAGTGTAGCTTCAAAAATTTCAGCACATAGAGAGGTGTTTTAGTAACATGAAAATTTCTACAACCATATTTTCCTCTCTCATAATAACTTTCTGTAGCATTATGAGCAAACTCAACAATATAACTATCACATAAAGCATTCTTATCATGAGTCTCATGCATAAAATTATTACTCTCCACATAGGCATAATCAATTTTATTAGTTGTAGTGGGAGCAAATTCAACAAAGTAGCTATCATTATTATTCTCATCAAGTGTAGGAGGCATAGTATAATCACAACAAAATTTACTATCCATAGTAGGTGGCACCAAAAGACTACTATCATTATAATCATCATAAATAGGAGGCAAAGTATCATCAAAGAAAATTTTCTCCTCAATGCTTGGGGGACTAAAAAGATCATGAAAACCAGCTTCGCCCCAAGCTTAGAATTTTCTATATCATTATCAACAATGGTGTTCAAAAAGTTCATACTAATTTTACTACCAGCATGCAAATAAGGTTCCATCGGTTTTTTAATTTTCGCATCAAACCATCCATGTCTTAAATCAGGAAATAGAATAAGAAGCTCATTGGTGTCCATTATGCCTAACTAGTGTAAACAAGAAACAAAAAGATGCAATTGCAGGATCTAAAGGAAATAGCTTCGAGTACTTACAACGGCGAAAATAGCTTAGTAGCCGAGATCCGGAGTGTGAGTACCTTTTACCTTTCCTCCCCGGCAACGGCGCCGTGAAAATAGCTTGATGTCTACGGGTCTTCTATTCTTGTAGACGGTGTTGGGCCTCCAAGAGCGAGAGGTTTGTAGAACAAGCAGCAAGTTTCCCTTAAGTGGATCACCCAAGGTTTATCGAACTCAGGGAGGAAGAGGTCAAAGATATCCCTCTCATGCAACCCTGCAACCACAAAGCAAGAAGTCTCTTGTGTCCCCAACACACCTAATGGGTGCACTAGTTCGGCGAAGAGATAGTGAAATACAGGTGGTATGAATATATATGAGCAGTAGTAACGGCGCCGTAAAAATAGCTTGCTGGCATGCAGTTGATGGTAATAATATTGCGGACAGTAGAGAGATGCAGTAAAACAGTAAACAAGCAGCGATGGCAGTATTTAGGAACAAGGCCTAGGGATCATACTTTCACTAGTGGACACTCTCAACTTTGATCACATAACAGAATAGATAAATGCATACTCTACACTCTTGTTGGATGATGAACACCATTGCGTAGGATTACACGAACCCTCAATGCCGGAGTTAACAAGCTCCACAATTCAATGTTCATATTTAAATAACCTTAGAGTGCACGAAAGATCAACATAACCAAATAGATCACATCAATACCATCACAAGTAATAGTTAACTTCACAATCTACGAGAGATCACGATCATAAACTACGCCAAGTACTACATGATGCACACCACTGTCCACTTTACACCATGCAGGGAGGAATAGAATACTTTAATAACATCACTAGAGTAGCACATAGATGAATTGTGATACAAAACACATTGCAATCATAAAGAGATATAAATAAGCACTTCACTACACCATTCATAACAGTGAATAAGTATTCTGTGAAATATAGCCTAAGAGACCCACATGGTGCACACACTAGTCACCTTTACACACGTGGGACAAGGAGTCTCCGGAGATCACATAAGTAAAACCCACTTGACTAGCATAATGACATCTAGATTACAAGCATCATCATATGAATCTCAATCATGTAAGGCAGCTCATGAGATTATTGTATTGAAGTACATAGGAGAGAGATTAACCACATAGCTACCGGTACAGCCCCGAGCCTTGATGGAGAACTACTCCCTCCTCATGGGAGACAAGCAGCGTTGATGAAGATGGCGGTGGTGTTGATGGAGGAGCCTTCCGGGGGCACTTCCCCGTCCCGGCGGCGTGCCGGAACGGAGACTCCTATCCCCCGGATCTTGGCTTCGCGATGGCGGCGGCTCGCGGAAGGTTTCTCGTACCGTGGCTTTTCCGTATCGAGGTTTTAGGTCCGGGACCTTTATATAGGCGAAGAGGCGGCGTCAGAAGGTCGAAGGGGCGACGACACCATAGGGCCGCGCGGCCAGGGGTGGGCCGCGCCACCCTATCATCTGGGGGCCCTGTGGCCCCCCTCTGGCGGCTCTCGGGTGTTCTGGATGCTTCCGGTGAAAATAGGAACCTGGGCGTTGATTTCGTCCAATTCCGAGAATATTTCCTTACTAGGATTTCTGAAACCAAAAACAGCAGAAAACAGGAACTGGCCCTTCGGCATCTCGTCAATAGGTTAGTTCCGGAAAACGCATAAATATGACATATAATGTGCATAAAACATGTAGATATCATCAATAATGTGGCATGGAACATAAGAAATTATCGATACGTCGGAGACGTATCACACCTTTCTCTGGAGCAATCGGTTTACCATCCTTAGCGATGTGGGTGATGTCGTGCCTAACACCGTCGTCCAACTTTTTGGCCGGGCCTCGCTTTCTCGACTTTACAGAAGAAGTGCTCGATCCGGAGGGCTAAAAAAGAAATAATTCATAGTCGGTACAATTTAATTAGTTAATGCATCTAGTCGATCAACATCGGCTTAATTAATTTATATACCTGGGTGGTAACTACGGTTCCGGAGCCATTATGATGATCTTCTTCCTCACCGGCGCCATTAGGATCTTCTTCCTCAATATTCTCCGCTCCCTCACCGGAGTCATTCAAAAAAGTTGCGGTGATATCGTCAACGCCATCATCTGGAATAACGTCGTCGTCGCGATCATCCAGAGTACCGTGGGCTATGAGGTTCTCCATGAAATTTTCTTGAATTTCATCTCTGTCCATGCTTTCTACAACGACCCGCAAGCTATATATAGGAACCATCATATGATCAAATTAAGGATAATGCAGAAAACTGAAAATGGAGTTACATATGTAGTTCTTAACTAAGGATCGATAATATAGTGCTAAAAGCAGATAGTGCAGTTACATGCATACATAGCTAGATCGGGTTCATGTTTATTTAACCGTATTTTGGGGGCGCCGGTAGGGGCGTCGGCATTACCGGCGCGAAGGCCCTCATAACGGCGCGACGGCCCTCATAACTTCCACGTCCTCATCTAATTTTCACAACTTTTTAAATTTCACAAAAACACTAACTATTTTTCTAACACTAACACTAACTTTACTAATTAACTTTTTTCTAACTTTACTAACTTTACTAACTTTTTTAACTAATTTTTACTAACTTTTTTCTAACTATTTTTCACTAACACTAACTTTACTAACTTTTTTAACTAATTTTACTAACTTTTTTCTAACTATTTTTCACTAACACTAAATTTAACTAATTTTACTAACTTTTTTCTAACTATTGTTTCTAACTAATTAACCTAACAACTAATCTAATAACAAATAAAAAAAGGGGCCGGGCGGTGGCCGGGGCTCACGTACCTTGGCGGAGGAGAGGAGCGAGGTGGCCGATGCGGGCGGCGGCGGCGGGCGCGGAGGAGGCGGCCGACGCGGGCGAGCGGCGACGGCGATGACAGCGAGGAGCAGCGCGCGCGGCGGTGGAGGAGGAGGCACGGGCGCGGCAGAGAAGGAGAGGCGCGCGGCGCGGCAAGGCGCGCGGCGCGGCAAGGCGCGGGCGCGCGGCGGCGTGTGGGGGAGGAGGCGGAGGGCGGCGGCGGCGCACGGCGACGACGGAGGTGGCGGCGCGTGGCGAGCGGCGGAGGTGGCGACACTGGCGCGAAAAAACGGCAGCCTGGCGGCGTCGTGCTCTTCGTCTCCGCGGGATTGATCTCCGCGGAGACGAAGGGGCGACAGTTATAGGGCCCCCCCCTTTGGTCCCGGTTTGTATTACAAACCGGGACTAAAGGCCCCCCTTTGGTCCCGGTTTGTAATACAAACCGGGCCTAAAGGCCATTTTTGCTGCGGTTTTCGCTGCGCGCGCAAAATAGGGCTTTAGGCCCGGTTTGTAATACAAACCGGGACCAAAGGCCATTTTTTTTTTAAATTTCATTCCCGCCTTATTTCAAATAAAAAAAAACACGTACTGGCCACCGCCATGCCACACGTGTCCACCGCCGCCGCCGCCATGTACTGGCCACCGCCGCCACCGCCACCGCCGTGTACTGGCCACCGCCGCCACCGCCACCGCCGTGTACTGGCCACCGCCACCACCGTCACCGCAGTGTACTGACCACCGCTACCACCGTCACCGCCGTGTACTGGCCACCGCCACCGCCGTGTACTGGCCACCGCCACCACCGTGCCACACGTGTCCACCGCCGCGGCCGCCATGTACTGGCCACCGCCACCGCCGTGTACTGGCCACCGCCGCCACCGCCACCGCCGTGTACTGGCCACCGTCACCGCCGTGTACCGGCCACCGCCACCGCCGTGTACTGGCCACCGATGTCTACGGGAGATTCTATTCTTGTAGACAGGTGTTGGGCCTCCAAGAGCAGAGGTTTGTAGAACAGCAGCAAGTTTCCCTTAAGTGAATCACCCAAGGTTTATCGATCTCGGGGAGGAAGAGGTCAAAGATATCCCTCTCATGCAACCCCGCAACCACAAAGCAAGAAGTCTCTTGTGTCCCCAACACACCTAATAGGTGCACTAGTTCGGCGAAGAGATAGTGAAATACGGGTGGTATGAATAAGTATGAGCAAGTAGCAACGCAGCAGTGAGTAACGCAATAAAACAAGTAAACAAGCAGCGATAGCGATATTTAGGAACAAGGCCTAGGGATTACACTTTCACTAGTGGACACTCTCAACATTGATCGCATAATAAATAACTCTTTCTCATATGTTCTACATACACTCTTTTGTTGGATGATGAACACATTGCGTAGGATTACACGAACCCTCAATGCCGGAGTTAACAAGCTCCACAATTCAATGTTCATATTTAAATAACCTTAGAGCATAATAGATCATTGCAAAATAAGCCAAGAACTAACATAGTGCACACACTCGTCCACATTACACTATGAAGGAGGAATAGATCACATCAATACTATCATAATGATAATTAACTCCACAATCTACAAGAGATCATGATCATAGCCTACGACAAGAACCACACGGTGCACACACTAGTCACCTTTACACCATGCGGGAGGAATAGACTACTTTAATAACATCACATGAGTAGCACACAACTAGTAGCGATACAAAGCTCATCATATGGATCTCAATCATGTAAAGCAGCTCATGAGATCATTGTATTGAAGTACATAGGAGAGAGATTAACCACATAGCTACCGGTACAGCCCCGAGCCTCGATGGAGAACTACTCCCTCCTCATGGGAGACAAGCAGCGTTGATGAAGATGGCGGTGGTGTTGATGGAGAAGCCTTCCGGGGCACTTCCCCGTCCCGGCGGCGTGCCGGAACGAGAGTCCTGTCCCCCGGATCTTGGCTTCGCGATGGCGGCGGCTTGGAAGGTTTCTCGTACCGTGGCTTTTCCGTCCCGAGGTTTTAGGTCTGGGACCTTTATATAGGCGAAGAGGCGGCGTCAGAAGGTCGAAGGGGCGACGACACCATAGGGGGGCGCGGCCCAGGCCCTGGCCGCGCCACCCTGTCATCTGGGGCCCCTGTGGCCCCCCTCTGGTGACTCTCGGGTGTTCTGGATGCTTCCGGGCAAAATAGGAACCTGAGCGTTGATTTCGTCCAATTCCGAGAATATTTCGTTACTAGGATTTCTGAAACCAAAAACAGCAGAAAACAACAACTGGCCTTTCGGCATCTCGTCAATAGGTTAGTTCCGGAAAACGCATAAATATGACATAAAATGTGCATATAACATGTAGATATCATCAATAATGTGGCATGGAACATAAGAAATTATCGATACGTCGGAGACGTATCAGCATCCCCAAGCTTAGTTCCTGCTCGTCCCGAGCAGTGTAAACGATAACAAAGATAATTTCTGGAGTGACATGCCATCATAAACTTGATCATATTGTAAACATATGTAATGAATGCAGCGATCAAAACAATGGTAATGACATGAGTAAACAACTGAATCATAAAGCAATGACTTTTCATGAATAGCACTTTCAAGACGAGCATCAATAAGTCTTGCATAAGAGTTAACTCATAAAGCAATAATTTAAAGTAAAGACATTGAAGC